>NW_020173022.1:1584509-1699745 GCF_003031525.2 Neophocaena asiaeorientalis asiaeorientalis | reverse complement strand
AAAAAAAAAAAAAAAAAAAAAAAAAAAAAAAAAGCTTCCCCACCAGGCACTATGGTGTGGAAATGCAACTACTAGAAATATGCTTATTTCAGTAATGCATTGCCCTCTCCTCTTGGTCCTTTTAATGTAAATATCCTTGAGAGGGATCATACCTGAGTCACTGATACTTTAATCAGAAAATATACTAATAAAATAATCAGAAAACTTTCTTTAGTCACAGGAGAATTGGTGTGAGCACCCAGCTGCTGGGTTGGGGATGCTTTGGGGAACAGAGTGACAAAGGAGGATAAAAAGATAAGGACAGGCACAGAAAGGAGAGAAAGGGATATCAAAGCATCCTCACTGAGTTAAAAGGCTCTCTACCCCACAGCTAACCAAACTCCTCAGGTCTCTTCTTCTCTTGTCCTCAGTGTCACGTTTTCTGGGGTCATTGTCAACCATAGTGCATGTGTGTGCATGTATGCGTGTGAATGTATGCGTGTGCATGTGTGTGTGTATCTGCATAGTAAGTAGCCTACATTCTAGTATTCTAGTATATAGTAAATGGTATTCAGTGTATAGGAAGTATATACATAGCATACAGGAAGTGTTCTAGAATTCTATCATGTTACTAATACAGATTTACTTGTGATCACTAAGAAAAAGAAGAGTTCAGAAAGTGACTTTTGCTTCACTGCAGAAACTACTAAAAATGACTAATTTTCTTCTCTAGCTACTAAACTGGACTTCATTTCTCTCATAAAAGTTTGAAATTGTATCCACAGAGGTGACCTCAAAACAGAGTTAATTGTTCTGGAAGCAGGCTGACACATTTTCCAAAATTCTAGGACAAAGGGACAGTCAGGTATGAAGTTTCTTAATGGCCTATTCCAGGAATTAAAATGTAAAACCATTTTGGAACAAGTCACCTGCAACCCAAGACAGAAAACGATCTTTCCAGAAATGAGGGAGGGGGAAGGTGGGAAGGACTTGGATGATGTAGCAGAAGAAACAGAAAACCAGCAAGTATGGACAACTTCTGTAGAAGCAGACTTTGCAGTTCACCCTGTTTACTGTTTATTAGACTCTCCTGAGACTCACTTTTGCTCTGACACCTTCAGAAAATTCACAGATTTTAACTTAATGCTGCCATAAAAACATTTTTTGTCCCTAGGAGGACATAGCTTCCTACAAGATAGCTTCCTACAAAATAGCCTTGCACGAAAAATAAAAAGCTTTTAGAGGAATGTTGACAGTAGGGCCCAGGTGGTCCAGGCTATCACTTGAGTTCTATTCATTCACTTTTACTCCAAATTCAGGTCTTATAGCTCTGGTACACTCATGTATATTTTGCTTAGAAAAAAAGCCATCACTCTAAAATTTTTCAACTCTGAAAATACTGTCATTGTTGTTTTCCAAGCTTTCTTCAGCCTATCATCAATCAGTTACACTTCTTTACAGACATAAACCTAAATAATTTGAAGCAGTTTTGGGTCTTTCCTTGATAGCTGTTGTTTAAATGGAAATCTTGTGAATGAGAATAGATTCTAATTCATATCAACTCAACCAATAATCGAGATTAGCAGATGGCATCTTTTTCTATAAAGGGCCACATAGTAAATATTTTAGGGTTTCAGGCCCAATGGTATCTGTGGCAAGTACTCAACTTTTCCCTCATAGCTGGAAAGTAGTCATACACGGAGCATAAATAAATGGGTATGGCTGTGCTCCAATAAAGCTTTACTTAAAAACTCAGGCAGCAGGCTGAATTTGGCACAGGCCATGGTCACTGACCCCTGATCAAGATGGCTATATAAAACACCCATGACACAGCAGAAGCAAGAAGAACTACAATTCTGCATCCTGTGGAAGGAAAACCACATTCACAGAAAGACTGACAAAATGAAAAGACACAGGACTTTGTACCAGATGAAGGGACAAGATAAAAACCCAGAAAAACAACTAAATGAAGTGGAGATAGACAACCATCCAGAAAAAGAATTCAGGATAATGATAGTGAAGATGATCCAGGAGCTCAGAAAAAGAATGGAGGCAAAGATCGAGAAGATGCAAGAAATGTTTAACAAAGACTGAAAAGATTTAAAGAACAAACAAACAGAGATGAACAATACAATACCTGAAATGGAAAATACACTAGAAGGAATCAACAGCAGAATAACTAAGGCAGAAGAACAGATAAGTGACCTGGAAGACAGAATGGTGGAATTCACTGCTGCAGAACAGAATAAAGAAAAAACGATGAAAGGAAATGAAGTCAGCCTAAGAGAACTCTGGGACAATATTAAACACAAAAGCATTCACATTATAGGGGTCCCAGAGGAGAAGAGAGAGAAGAAGGACCCGAGAAAATATTTGAAGGGATTATAGTCAAAAAATTCCCTGACATGGGAAAGGAAATAGCCACCCAAGTTCAGGAAGCACAGAGAATCCCAGGCAGGATAAACCTAAGGAGAAACACACAAAGACACATAGTAATCAAATTGACAAAAATTAAAGACAAAGAAAAATTATTGAAAGCAACAAGGGAAAAATGACAAATAACATATAAGGGAACTCCCATAAGATTAATAGCTGATTTTTCAGCAGAAACTCTACAAGCCAGAAGGGAGTGGCATAATATATTTAAAGTGATGAAAGGGAAAAACCTATAACCAAGATTACTCTAATCAGCAAGGATCTCATTCAGATTCGAGGGAGCAGTCAAAAGCTTTAAAAGCAAGCAAAAGCTAAGAGAATTCAGCACCACCAAACCAGCTCTGCAACAAATGCTAAAGGAACTTGTCTAAGTGGGAAACACAAGAGCAGGAAAGGACCTACAAAAAGAAACCGGTAACAATTAAGAAAATGGTAATAGGAATATACATATCAATAATTACCTTAAACATGAATGGATTAAATGCTCCAACCAAAAGACACAGGCTCACTGAATGGATACAAAAACAAGACCTGTGTATATGCTGTCTACAAGAGACCCATTTCAGACTTGGGACACATACAGACTCAAAATGAGGGAATGGAAAAAGATATTCCATGCAAATTGAAATGAAAAGAAAGCTGGAGCAGCAATACCATATCAGATAAAATAGACTTTAAAATAAAGAATGTTACAAGAGACAAGGAGGACACTACACAATGATCAAGGGATCAATCCAAGAAGAAGATATAACAAGTATAAATATATATGCACCCAACATAGGAGCACATCAATACACAAGGCAGCTGCTAACAGCTATAAAAGAGGAAATCGAAAGTAACACAACAATAGTGGGGGAATTTAATACCACACTTACACTAATGGACATATCATCCAGACACTTCAGCCTAAGAGAACTCTGGGACAATATTAAACACAAAAGCATTCACATTATAGGGGTCCCAGAGGAGAAGAGAGAGAAGAAGGACCCGAGAAAATATTTGAAGGGATTATAGTCAAAAAATTCCCTGACATGGGAAAGGAAATAGCCACCCAAGTTCAGGAAGCACAGAGAATCCCAGGCAGGATAAACCTAAGGAGAAACACACAAAGACACATAGTAATCAAATTGACAAAAATTAAAGACAAAGAAAAATTATTGAAAGCAACAAGGGAAAAATGACAAATAACATATAAGGGAACTCCCATAAGATTAATAGCTGATTTTTCAGCAGAAACTCTACAAGCCAGAAGGGAGTGGCATAATATATTTAAAGTGATGAAAGGGAAAAACCTATAACCAAGATTACTCTAATCAGCAAGGATCTCATTCAGATTCGAGGGAGCAGTCAAAAGCTTTAAAAGCAAGCAAAAGCTAAGAGAATTCAGCACCACCAAACCAGCTCTGCAACAAATGCTAAAGGAACTTGTCTAAGTGGGAAACACAAGAGCAGGAAAGGACCTACAAAAAGAAACCGGTAACAATTAAGAAAATGGTAATAGGAATATACATATCAATAATTACCTTAAACATGAATGGATTAAATGCTCCAACCAAAAGACACAGGCTCACTGAATGGATACAAAAACAAGACCTATATATATGCTGTCTACAAGAGACCCATTTCAGACTTGGGACACATACAGACTCAAAGTGAGGGAATGGAAAAAGATATTCCATGCAAATTGAAATGAAAAGAAAGCTGGAGCAGCAATACCATATCAGATAAAATAGACTTTAAAATAAAGAATGTTACAAGAGACAAGGAGGACACTACACAATGATCAAGGGATCAATCCAAGAAGAAGATATAACAAGTATAAATATATATGCACCCAACATAGGAGCACATCAATACACAAGGCAGCTGCTAACAGCTATAAAAGAGGAAATCGAAAGTAACACAACAATAGTGGGGGAATTTAATACCACACTTACACTAATGGACATATCATCCAGACACAAAATTAATAAGGAAACACAGGCTTTAAATGACACAACAGACCAGATAGATTTAATTGGTATTTATCGGACATTCCATCCAAAACCAGCAGACTACAATTTCTTCTCAACTGCACATGGAACAATCTCCAGGATACATCATATGTTGGGTCACAAATCAAGCCTTGGTAAATTTCAGAAAATTGAAATCATATCAAGCATCTTTTCCAACCACAACGCTATGAGATTGGAAATCAATTACAGGGAAAAGAACGTAAAAAACACAAACACATGGAAGCTAAACAATACGTTACTAAATAACCAAGAGATCACTGAAGAAATCAAAGAGGAAATTAAAAAATACCTGGAGACAATTACAACGAAAACACAATGATCCAAAACCTATGCGATGCAGCAAAACAGCTCTAAGAGGGAAGTTTATAGCAATACAATCCTACCTCAAGAAACGAGAAAAATGTCAAATAAACAATCTAACTATACACCTAAAGAAACCAGAGAAAGAAGAACAAAAAAACCCTTAAGTTAGTAGAAGTAAAGAAATCACAAAAATCAGAGCAGAAATAAATGAAATAGAAAGAAAGAAAACAATAGCAAAGATCAATAAAACTAAAAGCTGGTTCTTTGAGAAGATAAACAAAATTGATAAAACTTTAGCCAGACTCATCAAGAAAAAGAGGGAGAGGACTCAAATCAATAAAAATTAGAAATGAAAAAGAAGAAGTTACAATGGACACCACAGAAATACAAAGCATCATAAGAGACTACTACAAGCAACTCTATGCCAATAAAATGGACAACCTGGAAGATATGGACAAATTCTTAGAAAGGTATAACCTTCCAAGACTGAACCAGGAGGAAATAGAAAATATGAACAGACCAATCACAAGCAATGAAATTGAAACTGTGATTAAAAATCTTCGAACAAACAAAAGTCCAGGACCAGATGGCTTCACAGGTGAATTCTATCAAACATTTAGAGAAGAGCTAACACCCATCCTTCTCAAAGTTTTCCAAAAAATTGCAGAGGAAAGAACACTCCCAAACTCCTTCTACAAGACCACCATCACCCTGATACCAAAACCAGAGAAAGATACTCCAAAAAAAGAAAATTACAGACCAAAATCACTGCAGACCATAGAAGCAAAAATCCTCAACAGAATACTAGCAAACAGAATCCAACAACACATTAAAATGATCATACACCATGATCAAGTGGGGTTTATCCCAGGGATGCAAGGATTCTTGAAGATACACAAATCAATTAATGTGATACACCATATTAACAAATTGAAGAATAAAAACCAAATTATCATCTCAATAGATGCAGAAAAAGCTTTTGACAAAATTCAACACCCATTTATGATAAAAACTCTTCAGAAAGTGGTCATAGAGGGAACCTACCTCAACATAATAAAGGTCATATTTGACAAACCCACAGCAAACATCATTCTTAATGGTGAAATACTGAAAGCATTTCCTCTAAGATCAGGAACAAGACAAGGATGTCCACTCTCACCACTATTATTCAACATAGTTTGGAAGTCCTAGTGACAGCAATCAGAGAGGAAAAAGAAATAAAAGGAATAGAAATTGGAAAAGAAGTAAAACTGTCACTGTTTTCTGATGACATGATACTATACATAGAGAATCCTAAAAATGCCACCAGAAAACTACTAGAGGTAAGCAATGTGTTTGGTAAAGTTGCAAGTTACAAAATTAATGCACAGAAATCTCTTGCATTCTTATATACTAAGAACAAAAGATCAGAAAGAGAAGTTAAGGACACAATTCTGTTCCCCATTGCAACCAAAAGAAAAACATAGGGATAAACCTAAGGAGACAAAAGACCTGTATGCAGAAAACTATAGGACAGTGATCAAAGAAACCAAAGATGATACAAACAGATGGAGAGATATACCATGTTCTTGGTTTGGAAGAATCAATATTGTGAAAATGACTATACTACCCAAAGCAATCTATAGATTCATGCAATCCCTATCAAATTACCAATGGCATTTTTTACAGAACTAGAACAAAAAATCTTAATATCTGTATGGAGACACAGAAGACCTTGAATAGCCAAAGCAGTCTTGAGAAAGAAAAATGCAGCTGGAGGAATCAGACTCCCGGACTTCAGACTATACTACAAAGCTACAGTAATCAAGACAGTATGGTACTGACACAAAAACAGAAATATAGATCAATGGAACAAGTTAGAAAGCCCAGAGATAAACCCATGTACTTATGGTCAACTAATCTATGATGAAGGAGGCAAGGATATACAATGGAGAAAAGAGAGTCTCTTCAATAAGTGGTGCTGGGAGAACTGGACAGCTGCATGTAAAAGAATGAAAGTAGAACACTCCCTAACACCATACACAAAAATAAACTCAAAATTGCTTAGAGACCTAAATGTAACACCGGACACTATAAGACTCTTAGAGGAAAACATAGGAAGAACACTCTTTGACATAAATCACAGCAAGATCCTTTTTGACCCACCTCCTAGAGAAATGGAAATAAAACCAAAAATAAACAAGTGGGACCTAATGAAACTTAAAAGCTTTTGCACAGCAAAGGAAACTAAAAACAAGACAAAAAGACAACCCTCAGAATGGGAGAAAATATTTTCAAATGAATCAATGGACAAAGGATTAATCTCCAAAATATATAAAGAGCTCATGCAGCTCCATATTGAAAAAACAAACAACCCAATCCAAAAATGGGCAGAAGACCTAAATAGACATTTCTCCAAAGAAGACATACAGATGACCAAGAAGCACATGAAAAGCTGCTCAACATCACTAATTATTAGAGAAATGCAAATCAAAACTACAATGAGGTATCACCTCACACCAGTTAGAATGGGCATCATCAGAAAATCTACAAACAACAAATGCTGAAGAGGGTGTGGAGAAAAGGGAACCCTCTTACACTGTTGGTGGGAATATAAATTGATACTACCACTATGGAGAACAGTACGGAATTTCCTTAAAAAAACAAAAATAGAATTACCATATGACCCAGCAATCCCACTACTGGGTATATACCCAGAGAAAACCATAATTCAAAAACAGTCATATACCACAGTGTTCACTGCAGCACTATTTACCATAGCCAGGACATGGAAGCAACCTAAATGCCCATCCACAGACAAATGGATAAAGAAGATGTATTACATATATACAATGGGATATTACTCATCCATAAAAAGGAACGAAATTGGGTCATTTGTAGTGACGTGGATGGATCCTGAGACTGTCATACAGAGTGAAGTAAGTCAGAAAGAGAAAAACAAATATTGTATATTAATGCAATATGTGGAACCTAGAAAAATGGTACAGATGAACTTGTTTGCAGGGCAGAAATAGAGACACAGATGTAGAGAACAAATGTATGAACACCAAGGGGGCAAAGTAGTTGGGGGTGGTGTTGGTGGTGGTGGGATGAATTGGGAGATTGGGATTGATATATATATATTAATATGTATAAAATAGATAACTAATAGACAACCTGCTATATAAAAAAATAAACTAAATAAAGTTCAAAATTTAAAAAAACCACCCACTACCTTTTATTTTTATGTACTCCTTATTATATTATCTGAGAGTTATGAAAGTCTCTAAATTGCATAAACTATCTATACATTCATGTAAAGTTAAAAAATTTGCAATACAAAAATGTTTCATTTTTAAAAATATTTTTGTCATAAACTTACAGATGAAATACATACAATGAATTCCATCTAGCTAAATTCCAGTTATTTTTCTGAATTCATGAACAAATTTTTATGCTGTTGTAATTTGTATATGCACATCATCTTTCGATTTTGTGATTTACACTCAATACTCTCTTGTAGATCCTTTGTTTACTATATTGATATACTCTGCTTACTTATTTTTAAAGATTATGCAATAAGTATTTCATTATACTTATAAAGGTGGCTTAGCAAAAATTCTCTTATTGTTAAATATTTGGGTTTTTTCCCATTTTTTCCATGAGCTAAATAGCACTCTATAAAAATCTTTGTACAAGTGACATACAAGAAAGTTAAAATCTAAATGTAAAATCCATATTACTTCTTCCAGCTTTACTAATTATTATGCTTGAAATATGGTAACATTATGTACTCAAAAACACAGCCAGATAATTTATTTTAAAGCAACCAGACTGTAAATTAATTGAATTGCCTATCATTTTGAATGATCTGTCAGACTATCCTACACAACTTTTTCTAAGAAATGTGATTTGATCTTAAATTTTTTTCTTTTTCTATAGTTCTCTACAGATATTGTATATTCCTTCACAGATTCAATGCTTTATTTCAGTATTATTATACAAGCTCACCTGTGCTGATGGCTTAAATACTCCAATCTGTGGTCAAATACTGTATTTATTATTTTAAATAAGACAGCTTCATTGTCAACAGCTACATAATTAACCTCCAGATACTGTCATGCTCATATTCACAATTTTCTTTTTCCAAATGAAGGAGATTTGAATGTAAAGTTCGGTAGTTTCCTATTAGAATAAAAGACTTTGCTCCAGCTCAGAGCTCAGGCATTGCTTGGTATTTCTAGGGCCAGCAGTAGACTCTTGCCTTGTAGATCCAATGGACACTGATGTCTGAAATAGCAGAGAGGGCTAGGTGGGAACAGTATAATGATTTCTCTGTAGGAAAAGGTTTTCATCAGGACGGCTCTCATTTGACTGGAGTATTTCAGAAATACAAATCACCCATTTAAAATGATTGAGACAACTAGGCACCCAAATACAGACTGGTTCAAAACTTTTGATCCATCCTATTTGCATCTTCAGGCACTTAAGCCAGCAAGGGACACCTTTATAGAGAAATGGCACATACTCTAGATTACAGCTTCTCAAGCAATCAGTGGTAAAGAACCAGGTTTTTGTTTGTTTGGTTGTTTTTCCAAAATGTCTTCAACTGTTTTATAAAACAATAAAAATAATTATCAGAAAAAAAAATTAAAAAACAAAGACATGCCAAAGACAAGCCCCCGCCCCAATTTTGCATTTACTATTAGAGACAATTTTTATTTTTTATTATTATAGTTAATATAAATATATTTATTATAATTATGTTAGGTATTATATCAAATTAGGGTTAAATAAATATAATCAGAACAAGCACAGCATAGGTAAAATTATAAAAACTATCCTCGTGTTTTCATTGAAAGTGTGTGTGCGGGTGAATAACATAGACTTTACCTAGCTAATTGTGAAAAGTTCTGAGGCCCAAATTTAGAATAGCACCACTGTAGAGGACCTTGGCTTTAGAGTCAAAGACAGCTGGTTTTGTCTCAGTCTCTTACTGGCTGGGTGACCTGAGACGACTTACTGTCTTAGCTTCCATTTCTTCATTTGTAGAGTAGAGATAAAAATAAAATCAAGTAGGGTTTTTGTAAGGAACTAGTAAGACAATACATGTAAAGTGCTTAGGTTAGTATCTAGCATAATAAATGCTAAAAATTGATAGCCAGAATTTCTGTTACAGGGTCAGCCATCATGGAAAAGGCTTAAGGAGGTTTAGTGATAAAAAGTGTAAAGAGCAAGCATACATCTGTCTTCAAGGTACACCTAATAAAAGGAGTCAGATACGTGTGAAAAACCTACAGCACAATAGACTACTAAACTAATAAGACTTCGGCAAAGCTGCCAGATACAAATTCAACTTACACTATCAATAACCACCAAGAAACTGTAATAGAAATTGAAATGGCATTCACAATATCAGGAATCTCTAAACTTTCCAGGAATAGAAATAACAAGGAATGACAAAATTTTATGGATAAATCTTTCAAATTCTATTAAAAGACATAGAAGACATAAATAATGAATGAAATGGAATTAGTTGATATTATAAATTTGTCAGTTCTCCCCTAAATTAATGTATATATCTAACATGTTCCAATATAAACTTTAGCTGAAATTTTTGAAAAAGTTGACAAACTGATTTTAAAGTCTATATTGAAGAATTAGGTTTCACAAAGAGTTGTCAATTTTGTGTGTGCATGTGTGGGCACACAAACACATATACACACACACACACTCACATACAAAGAATGGAGAGAGAATAGTATATAACAGCACAGCAGCAGACAAAATATGGAACAGATAAGAATGCCCAGCAACAGAGCACATGTGTAAAGAAATGGAATATAATAGAGGTGGGGAATAGATAAATTGTTTAGTAGATGGTGTTAAGAAAGCTGGCTCATTTATGAGAAATAAATATATACATTCTTATTTCATGCCATGTATACAATGAACTCCAGATGGCTTAAAGCCCAAAATATAAAAGTGAAACTTTAAAGCTAATAGGAGAAAACATGACCTCAGGGTGGAAAAAGTTTTTTTTAAACAAGACTGTATAAACACAAATTATGAGGTAGAAAATTGTTGGATCTGACTACACAAACATTAAAGATTTCTATTCAACTTGGGCCTAATAGGAAGTGTTAACAGATGTGTACCACACCTAGAGAAGAATTTGCAATGTTTAAAATCAATGGGATTTATACATTATAAAAATAATTCCTATTAATCATTGAAAAAATAGAAAATGAGTAAAAGATATGAATACAATGCACAAAAGGAGAAACCTGAACGACAAAGTTAAAGAGATTCTCACCCTTACCTGTAATAAGAGATATAAAAATTAAAACAACAATATTATGTCACTTAATTGAAAAAATATTAAAACTTAGAGGACTCCAAGTTTTCAGCAAGTTGGGAGAAACAGGAATCCACATGCCTAGCTGGTGGGAATGGGAACTAACACAGTCTTCTTGGAAAGTTATCTGGCAGCTCTGAGGGGAATTAGAAAGTCTATGCACCCTACAATACAGCAGTCTCTCTCCTGAGAACATGCCTGAGAAAGTCTCACACAAGCCCATGAGGCACCATGTAGAAAAATATACACAGCAGCATTATTTGTAGCAGCAAATAGCTCTCCATGATTAGATGGAATATTATGCAGCCATCAAAAGCAATTAACTAGTGGGTATACATTAGAATATAATATTGAGTAAAAAGGTAAGAAATACAATGAGACACCCTTATGGAAGCTGAAAGCATGTACATACACAAAACACCACCACATATTTTCTGCAGATACATACATATCAAGAACGTATATTAAACATCATAAAGGAGGTGACTTCTCAATGGTAAGGAATAGTAATAGGAAATGGGAGATGCAGGGAAAACTAAAATAAAATAATAAAGGGACCTTGTGGGATCAAACATAATAGTGTGTTCTGAATTAAGAAAGGTGTTTGATTAAATCAAAGCTCTGCACCTAAAATCCAAAAAGTTAAAAAGGAGGGGGAAAAAGGTACATGCAACGTGGAACAGAGTGTTACCAAAGGCACGCTTGGTTCCCCGTATGTGCTTTACCTAAGCACATGGAAACACTTGAAACCCTCAGGAGAGAAAAATGAGGATTGAGACTCTGTTTAATCATGAACTGTGGTTCTCCCAGACTGGTCTTCGATCCCTTGACGTTCCTTTCAATTCTGCTATATTTGTGATGATGAGCCAAGTGGGAAGCAGAGGGCTTGGTTTCTCTAACCTGAGAAGCTGGTGACAAAGCTATCTCCTGGTTGAGGTATCCTAGAAACGCTCAACTGTGTTCTTGCCTGAGCAGTGTTTTCCATGTTTCTCCTGTACTGCTGGCAGTAGCAAATGTCTTTACCATGGCTGCCGTCCAGAGAATTTGAAGCCAGAGCTTTGCTCTGGGCTAGCATCCAGAAGAGTAATTTGGATTCCAAGGCTGAAGAGCCCCAAACTTTAAGGAGGACTCAGAGGCTACACTGACTGCCTCTTCAAGCCTTTGTAAGCAAGAGGGGAAAAGGCTGGAAGCGCTCAGTCACTCTCAAGTCTGTGTGCCGGCCTTACTTTGAGTTTTGTTCTTGTGCCAGGAGGCCCAGATATGTGGTGTTTCAAGAGCAAGAGGTGAAGCGTTACCAGGATAGGTATATGTTTGTATTTTAGACCTTGCCTCACCTCCACCCTGGATCTGAAGATCAGTTGGGTAACATTTTCCTTATGGGTGCTGTGTTTGTGAAAAGACTGAAGTGTGATTATCTTTTCAGTGTGTCAACATTCATTGACAAAGCAAGCATGTTCCCACACAGGGTGATAAGAGACATCTGAAAGTTCTTCTAGTCTCACATCAAATGTCTTCCAACAAGCTGAAAGTCCCATTATGTTTATTAATGGTAACTATCATTTAAAATATGTATAGTGTTGTAAGATGTTTATAAACGAAGTCTCATTTTATAATTTTAACAAAACTGCTAATGCTCTTATCATTCCTAGTTTACTAGTAAAAATGGTGTCAGAGAGGCTCCTGCCTCACCCAAAGTGACACAGCTAGGATACAGCAGATCCAAAATGCAACCCAGGTCTACATGGGTCCATGTGTACAGTCTCACACCATCTCAGTATCGGTATTAAAAGCTTCTGTTGAGATATAGATATATTTTATGCAGCAAATTGGAAACTAAGTCATCCTCAACATTCAGTATTATTGATTGGTTAAAATTAGGCAGATGTGGACTCAAAAACAGGACTTTGAAAGAATGAAGCACAGAAAACATAAAAAGCTTCCAAGCTTGGGACCACTCATCACCTAAGGAGAACCAAATAGTGCATCACATAGGAGAGGCCCAATCAACACAAATTCCCTTCCCTTTTTGTCTTGCATGAGGTACACAGTGGAGTGTTAGAGACAGAAGCCTGGACACCAGAGATCCTGGATTATAGGAGAGGGGGTCGACAAAAACTGAGAGTTCTCTGAAAGGGTGATAAGAGATTCTCCAAGGCAAACAGAACCCATTTTTTCCAAACACACCAAAGGTCAGTCCTCTCTAATCACACAAGGGCTGTTCCCTATGCCATCTTCTAGCTAAGGCTGATGGTCCCAAAGCACAGGACAGGTTTTGATTCTTTCTCATTACCTCTAAGTCTACCTGAGGACTCTGCTGATAAGGAGCCTATAGGTTGTCATTGTTATATGTCAGGCTTACTGACTTTCATTTGATAGCCAAAATGCCCAGTGATTACAGGTAATAATAATCATAGCTGCAGTGATAGCAAACTCTAGTTAAGCACTTAGTACGTGTTAGAGGCAGTGGCAAATGCTATGTGTGTACATATATATATAATATATATGTATATATGTACAAAATATATGCATATATATTATATATGTATATAGTCTCATTTGATACTCTAACAGTCCTCAAAATTTAATATCATTACTCCTATTTTATATAATTAAAACAGAATGGAAAGGTCAATTAATTTGCCTGTGACCACCCAGCTAGCGCGTGGTGGTGTAGAAACAATTTATTTCAGGCTCCAAATGCCATACTCTTGACCCTTACATTATACTCTTTGCAGCTATTACCCTGATCATCTATGATCTGGGGAAACTGAAACACAGAGTATAAATTCATTAGGGTAACAGTTTGTGATATATTTGTGACCTAAAAACATATTTTACTTCTTAATTGTCCAGCCGTTTATTTTACTAATATTTACAGTGAGAAATAATTAATTAATATAATTAACATCTGCAGTAAAGTATAATTGAACGTGGTAAATATATTACTAGTAAATGAAAAAAAGTAAACATTAAATGCCATCATAAGTGTTATTTCCGCCACAATTTATTGTCTTCAACTCAAAAGGCTTCTTTAATTTCCTCTAAACCAGGGATTCTTAATCTTGGGTCCCAAAGGATTCATGGATAGAATTCCGGGGTGGAAAAGGGAGGATATACAAAGATTTTAGAGAGGAAAAAAAATGGCATTTTTGTTTCACTGATCTCTAATTGAAATGCAATATGTTTTTCAATGACAACTACTGCCAACAAACTACCCCAGTATTTATGAATATCTAATTGATGACTTTGTCATCAATAAAAATTGCATATTTTAAAATATTATTGTACAGGTGTGACAGATACTTGAAATATCATTTGTGCATATCTCTACTTAGAAATTGAAGTAGTTATTAGACCTACTGCTAAATCTTTTATCTAATACTTCCATAAAGATACAAATATAATTACTATATAAAAATATTTTGATAAGTGCATTTCAATATAATTTGTCTCTTTTGTAGTCCAATGTAATTGATATATTTAATAACATTATTGAGAAGAGTACATGGGCTTTACCATAGAAAAGTTTGAGAACCTCTCCTTGAAGCTACACATTAGAGGTAACTTCTCGTGCAAGTGGGACAGAGAAGGTAACTGAACCTGACCTCTGCAGAGAATGGGGGTCCTGAACATAAGGCGCCCTCTGAAAAACTCCTTCTATCCCACCTTGCTCAGACCAGTGAATGTGCAGATAGAGGTCTCTCTTTGGTTAGCTTATTTCTTCACGTTCCTGGAAAGCAGCATGTCCTCATAGACAGAAAGCTCAGCAATTGGTGTCTCTCCAAATATTGACTAGGCAGGGTCTGCAGTGCTGGCGCGTACTTCAGGAGTTTGGTGCTGACACCCGGGTCCTGCTGGACCTTCCTATTTGATTCTGGGCAAGGACTTCAAGACTCTGAACCTCAAGTTTGTCTCATCTAAAGTCAGGATAACAAGGCTTGATATTTGTAAAGCACCTTACAACTTTCAATCTCCCTTTACATTAACACTTCAGCCGTCACAACAGCTCTGAGGTACTGGATAAGCATTATCACCTTTGTGCCACATGTGACAGGACAGGGTAGAGCTGGGACCAGCACCCTTAGCCAACTACCACTTCCTCAACACAGATGCCCCCGCACTGTTTCCCTGCAGAAGTAGCTTCTGGGCACCTCTCGCCTGTGGCTTTCATCTTTAAAGACGCTCTTCCTCCAATGACTCATTTCTTCCCATGATGATCCCTCTCTACCCTGCTCTATGTAGCACCTGACAGCCTACCTCTCATGAATCCATCTTAAATAGTAATATTCTTGTGTGCTCAGATCTGAATCTCATAACAAATGTCAGTCCACAAATTTATGGACTGGATGAGTCATTTAAGCTGCCTGAGCCTTATTTTCTTATCTATAAACAGGGTATTACTGATTTGAGGTTTGTCATGAAAATAAATGATGTATGAAGATACTTTTGTAGAATCATACAGTACTTTATAAAATGTCACTTGACGCTATCAACAACCAAAGTAAAGACAGACTGGGTCCCAGCTATCATTTTTCAATGATTAATAGGAATTATTTTTATAATGTATAAATCCCATTGATTTTAAACATTGCAAATTCTTCTCTAGGTGTGGTACACATCTGTTAACACTTCCTATTAGGCCTGCTGCTCTATCTTAAATAAACAATAGCAATCTTCTCTTGACTCATTCATTTAACTTATATATATATTGAAATTTTGCTACTGTACCCAGGAGTTGGGTTTAAAAAAGGAATAATGCTTTATTGGTTCTCTTGGGTGTATTATTTCTTCAAATTTTCCTCCATAGAGAGGGTAAAACTCATCTTGGTCTATAACAAAGGTAAAAGGTCTAAGGAAGGCTTTTCAAGGGAGAGGCTGTCTTAGTTCTCACTAATCCTGGACTGATCTGAGTGGAGAGGGGGCCTCCCAGGAGAGATGGGACATGAGCACTGAGTCACCTGTGGCCAAGCACAGAAGGAATACGGGACTACACATCTTGCGTGTAGGAAGGCAGCTAATGTTTTTTAACAAATTTAGAGGACAAGTGTAAGCTACTGTGAAGGAAGGAACCCCTGGGAGCCAGAGACACTAAGTCCGTATTCATCCACTTGGAGATTCTTCCCTCTGGACATCTACTGGGTGCTCATGGTAGGTCTGAAGTTAGGGCTAGGGACCGACCCAAGGGACCATCCATGGATGGTGCAGGCCAGTTGCACATAAAGCATGAAACATCATCCACACCCTCTCCTCTAATGAACAAAAACCTGCAGTTGCTTGTGAGAAGGCAGCTAACTCTGTCACCCCTGGGTCAAAATTGAAGATCCAGGGCTTCCCTGGTAGCACAGTGGTTGAGAGTCCGCCTGCCGATGCAGGGGACACGGGTTCGTGCCCCGGTCTGGGAGGATCCCACATGCCGCGGAGCGGCTGGGCCTGTGAGCCATGGCCGCTGAGCCTGCGCATCCAGAGCCTGTGCTCCGCAACGGGAGAGGCCACAGCAGAGAGAGGTCCACGTACCGCAAAAAAAAAAAAAAAAAAAAAAAAAAAAAAATTGAAGACCCATTGGGGCTGGGAGAAAGCAAAAGAAAAGAAAAAACACTAGCCCCAGGGTAAGGGGATGGAAATCTCCCTGGGCCAGTTTTTATACGAATCCCACTGCTGAGAGTAGGGCAGGACCAAAGAGAAAGACCCATCCTAGCAACCTGAGACCCAGGGCATGCCTAGAGCAGATTAGCAAGCCCCTAGCAACAATCAGCAACAGTCTAGTGCTGGGAATCAGGAGGAAGCAAGGAATGAGATGCTCTCAATCACAAGGGCACAGGAAAGCAGGTTTGGGTGGTGCAGGAACACTGAGGAAGACTTTCAGGCTGCCAACTGTCACCAAAGATGATGCTAGAAGAATCCGGAGCTGGTGGTGCACTGAAGGTAACAAAAGCTAAAGTCTGATTGGGGTACATTTGGGCTTTCTGAAACTAAAGGTTCATATCAACCGTCAATTCTTTAAAATAGTGTTGCCTTTTCTCCACCTTCATTCCTGAACTCTGATTAGACCTAAGTTAGTCATCTAGTCTCTATGGTCCATACTCCTCATGTTTCCCATCTCATTGTTTCCCTGTGCTACATCCTGGCTTATTTCTGCAAATTGATGCTTTCAGGTCACTTATCGTTTCAGCTGTGTCTAATCTGTTGCTCAGCCTACTCAATGAGTTTGTAAATTTCAAGTATACTTTCTTTTATAGGAGCTATATTTGATTTTATTTGACTCTCCTTTGTCACTTTTGTAGTCTCTTATTTCTTGCTCATACTTTTGGCACTTTTTTTTTTTTTTTTTTTTTTTTGCAGGCTCAGCGGCCATAGCTCACGGGCTCAGCCGCTCTGCGGTATGTGGGATCTTCCCGGACCGGGGCACGAACCCGTGTCCTCTGCATCGGCAAGCGGACTCTCAACCACTGCACCACCAGGGAAGACCCTGGCACTTTTTAAAATGTATTTAAACTAGGAATTCCCTGGAGGTCCAGTGGTTAGGACTCCACACTTTCAATGCCGAGGGGCGGGGTTTAATTCCTGGCCAGGGAACTCAGATCCCACAAGCTGCACAGCGCGGGCAAAATTTTTTAAAATGTATTTAAACTAGGAATTCCCTGGAGGTCCAGTGGTTAGGACTCCACACTTTCAATGCCGAGGGGCGGGGTTTAATTCCTGGCCAGGGAACTCAGATCCCACAAGCTGCACAGCGCGGGCAAAATTTTTTAAAATGTATTTAAACATTTTAAATATACACACTTTATATACCACAACTAACAAATCCAATATCTGAAATCCTCATGCATCTGATTCTACAACCTGTTTGCTTCTGCTGGTTCTCATCCATGATACCCTGTTTTTTCCATGCTTTTTGATTATATTCTTGTTTGATTTAACTTTATGTGGAAAAGGGTCCTGGTGAAGCTATATTCTTCCATAAAGAAATTGTGTTTTGTTTAGCCAGATGATAGGGGGCTACAGATGGAATACAATCTAAAAATAAAGTTTTAACTTGCAGTTTTTTTAAACTAAATAGGTAATATGAATTTGACAAGAAATCCCAAGAGGGCCAATGTTCAGTTAAGATTTCTTATTTCGGGGAATAATACTTTTTTTCCTCTCCATCTGTGGCCAAGTTTAAAGCGGCAATTTTCCTTGTGGGCCCTATTTGTGTGTGTGTGTGTGTGTGTTTTCTTTCTTGTAACTTAGTCTATTCTTTTGTGAAGAGTAGATGGTCTTTAGGGTTCCGGCTTTCCTTACCCTCTCTGATTTGCATGGACTCCTACAACATGGGTGGTCACCCAGATCACCAAGAATTAGCTGATATCTCCAAGACAGCCAGTGGTTTAACTCTTACTCTCCTTTCGGATTCCTGCTTTTTCTTTGTTTGTATCAAGTTGGAATCACTTATAAAAAATAAAGGAACAGAATGTCCTAGTGATGCTTGTTAGTCTATTCTCGGGTTTGAATCCCAGGTCCGCTATCTTAATCATTATGCAAACTTAGGTAATCTATTTGCTTTTCTGAATTAGTTTTATCATTTTTTAAACATAACTAAGAATACTTATCTACATATCTGACTCTCAATAAGATTCAAGATAATGACTGCAAAGTGCCTAGAACCAAAGACCTTGCCTGTCTATTAAACTGTGGCAACCATTACAAGTTTTATTAGTAGGCTCCCTTGAGATAAATGCCCTGAAATCTTAAAAAACTCCAAATTGGCCACGTCAAGGCACGTCTGCTGCTCACTTAGCCCAGAGTGATAGTAACACAGGAGAGACCCGGTTTGGAGTCCACACACTATTATACTATGGGTGAGGGGAGTCGTAAAGGAAATTTATTTTTTTCTCCATCTGTGTCTCAATAAGAAATGACCTGGCAGCATAAATGGCACATCTCATGTATGAATGATTGCCTCTTAAAGAAATAATAAACAGGATAGGACTCTCAATCAAGAGACCAAGTTTTATTATTTATACAGGCTCTTGAAGAGTAACAAGGAGTCTGATTTCAGTGGTATTTGCGCTGTGACGCAAGCATTTTCCATCTGCCAGGGTGATGGTCTTAATGATTACATACACAACATCCAAAGGGTAATTTAATTCACAAGTTCCTGATCCACTTACACCAATCTAATTTGAACTTGGCCTGATAGACACCGATAGACATGACAATAAGATTGCCCTCTCTCCTTTTGGTTAATTTGGCCAGAGAAAAATTAATGCTAACTTAACGTCCATTTGAAAATTCTTAGGTCTATTGGATTTTACACATGGCAAAACACCATTACTTTTAAAGGTTTTTAAAAGTTTTTTGATGAATAGTTATGTGTTTATGGCCGCTTTGGACTTTTTGTTTGCTGTGCTCTGCAGCAATCATTTAAATGTCTGTCTTTCAAAGAAATAATAAATTATGACAGCAACATTAATTGGAAGCTGTCCTATATCTTAGGAAATGTTTGCCTATAAAACTATGGAAAGTGGCCATGGTTTCCATTCTTTCCCATCTCTGGAGGGATGTTTATACTAAACTGAATTGATTTTACTGGCAGCTCTACCCCCTTCCAGTGTTCACTCAGACTTCCACAAATATTATTTGAACCCTACAATGAGTATCTTTTTGGGTTGGGCTCCCTAGGAAACAGATTTTGCTGGCAGGTCTATTGACAAATGCTTTTGGCTACGACACCTGTAAGTGAGGGAGGAAGGCAGGACCGGGAAAAAGTAGAAGTTGAATTTTGACCCAGTATCAACGAAGGCCTCAGCTAGTCATACAGAGAGTTCTGGAGCTGAGGATGGCCCTTCAGAGTTGTCTTAATTGAGGCAAGGGCCCCAGGCCTTTGTACCACTGTACTGACCAGCCATTGGTCTGCGACCGTAGAGGGGATAAAGCCTTGGGCAAGGAACTTTCTTCTACCAGGGGCAACGCCTGAGAAGGCACTCAGCTGTGAACCATCAGCAGCCAGCATTCCCAGCAGCTAGGGAAAGTCTATGCTTCCATCCTGAAGGTGGGACATGGGCAATGCATTACAGTGTCCCCTAACCCGGGGATACACCGGTGAGCAAATCAAACATAGTTTCCTGCTTCAATGTTTCTCTATTTCCTTTACCTTGGCCTCCAAAGGTCACACGCATCCTGTGCTTGGTAGCCCTGCTCCACTCTACCTTCATTTACTTGTTTGGGCTTCCTTTCACTCGAGGACCTTGGAGACAATTATGACCATCGTTAGCAATGTTTGAATCAGCATTGGGCCCCTTCTTGCTTGAGGAAAGAGTTCTATTAGCCCAGTGCTGTGTTCCCAGTGGTTTAGTTCTATCCATGATCTGAAATCACAGCTATAACATGAAGGCATATTTAGGATTGATCCAGGGAATGGGCACTCTCCAACATCTCCTTTCCTCCAGTGTCTTTTAGATATGGCTCTACACTAGCTGGTCTCAAACTATTGAGCATCAGAACTTCTGGAGGCTGTTTTTAATGACGCAGAGGTATCTGGCCCCAGAGGTTCTGATTTAGCAGGTCCAGGTAGGGTACTGGTACCTGTAATTATAGAAAGATTCTGAATTGGTTCTTATGCATTTCAGATTTGAGAAGCACTTCTCTACTCCATGTGCTTTGTGATTCTGGGAGTCTCTTCCCCTCACCCAGACTTACATTCCTGACTTGAATATTTGTCTCCTCTGGCTAAATTCTGTTCCCCTTTGAAAACTGGGCTCAAGTGTCACCACTGCATATAAGGGCAAAATAGCACCATGATTGAGTAGGGTTTCTGCAACCAGACAGGTGAAATCAAATCTCAACTTATTTTATTGACAACATACAGAACTAAGTTTGCTTATGTAATCTCCCTGAGCTTCAGTTTCTTCATCTGTTACATGAGAATCATAAACTATTATCTCATACGGCTCTCAGGGTTGTGGTGAGGATTAAATGATATAATATTCAATACATGTAAAGTGTTGCAGGCACACACTAAGTATGCAACTGTCACTTCCTGGTGGGAAGGTAGCACAGCACCGTACTGCCAAGTGCAGGTTCTTCGTCCGTATGTGGTCAGAAGCGGGACCTTATACAGTGTACTTAATGTCTCTGAGCCTTAGTTTCTTCGTTTTAAAATTGGAGTAATACTAACCTCCATCTCAAAAGATTGTTTTGAGTATTTGAGACAATACTACCTGTAAAGTACTGTGTACTTTCCTGGCACTTAGGAAGGATCTCAGCAAATATCTTTTATCATTATTCTATGAAGATATCCTGTCTTTTCACTCACGTTGCAGAATTTACTTTTCCTCTTTGGCATTTCCATAAAACTGTTCATACCCTTATGAAAGTACTCATATTACTTAACAATTATCCCGGAGAGACCTTCAAGACGGCAGAGGAGTAAGACATGGAGATCACCTTCCTCCCCACAAATACATCAGAAATACATCTACATGTGGAACAACTCCTACGGAACACCTACTGAACACTGGCAGAAGACCTCAGACCTCCCAAAAGGCAAGAAACCCCCCCACGTACCTGGGTAGGGCAAAAGAAAAAACAGAGACAAAAGGAGAGGGACGGGACCTGCACCAGTGGGAGGGAGCTGTGAAGGAGGAAAGGTTTCCACACACTAGGAAACCCTTTCACTGGTTGAAACGGGGGGTGGCGTGGGGGGAAGCTTCGGAGCCATGGAGGAGAGCACAGCAACAGGGGTGCGGAGGGCAAAGCGGAGAGATTCCCACACACAGCATCAGGGCCGACCAGCACTCACCAGCCCGAGAGGCTTGTCTGCTCACTCACTGGGGCGGGCGGGGCTGGGAGCTGAGGCTCGGGCTTCGGTAGGATCCCAGGGAGAGGACTGGGGCTGGCAGCGTGAACACAACCTGCAGGGGTTAGTGTGCCAAGGCTAGCCGGGAGGGAGTCCGGGAAAATGTCTGAACCTGCCTAAGAGGCAAGAGACCATTGTTTCGGGGTGCGTGACTAGAGGGGATTCAGAGTTCCGCCTAAACGAGCTCCAAAGACTGGCACGAGCCACGGCTATCAGTGCAGATATAAGCGTGGACCCCAGAGACGGGCATGAAATGATAAGGCTGCTGCTGCCGCCACCAAGAAGCCTGTGTGCGAGCACAGGTCACTATCCACACCTCCCCTCCCGGAAGCCTGTGCAGCCCACCACTGCCAGGGTTCTGTGATCCAGGGACAACTTTCCCGGGAAAACACAAGGTGTGCCTCAGGCTGTTGCAACGTCACACTGGTCTCTGTGCTGCAGGCTCGCCCCGCATTCTGTACCCCTCCCTCCAGCCTGAGTGAGCCACAGCCCCCTACTCAGCCGCTACTTTAACCGCGTCCTGTCTGAGCAGGGAACAGACGCCCTCAGGCGACGTACAGGAAGAGGCGGGGCCAATCTAAATCTGAACCCCAGGAGCTGTGCAAACAAAGAAGAGAAAGGGAAATTTCTCCCAGCAGCCTCAGAAGCAGCGGATTAAAGCTCCACAATCAACTTGATGTACCCTGCATCTGTGGAATACATGAATACACAACGAATCATCCCAAATTGAGGAGGTGGACTTTGGGAGCAACAGTAGACTTGGGGTTTGCTTTCTACATCTAATTGGTTTCTGGTCTTATGTTTATCTTAGTTTAGTATTTAGAGTTTATTATCATTGGTAGATTTGTTTATTGATCTGGTTGCTCTCTTCTTTCTTTTTAATTTTTAATATTTTTTATTTTTAATAATTTCTTAATTTTAATAACTTTTCTCTTCCTTCTTCCTTCCTTCCTTCCTTCTTCCTTTCTTTCTTTCTTTCTTTCTTTCTTTCTTCCTTTCTTCCTTTTTTTCTCCCTTTTCTTCTGAGCTGTGTGACTGACAGGGTCTTGGTGATCCGAATGAGTGTGAGGCCGGTGCCTCTGAGGTGGGAGAGCTGAGTTCAGATATTGGTCGACCAGAGACCTCCCAGGTCCATGTAATATCAAACGGCGAAAGCTCTCCCAGAGATCTCCATCTCAGCGCTAAGACCGAGCTCCACTCAATGACAGGCAATCTACAGTGCTGGACACCCTATGCCAAACAACTAGCAAGACAGAAACACAACCCCACCCATTAGCAGAGAGGCTACTTAAAATCATAATAAGGTCACAGAGACCCCAAAACACACCACTGGACATGGTCCTGCCCACCAGAAAGACAAGATCCAGCCTCATCCATCAGAACATAGGCACTAGTTGCCTCCACCAGGAAGCCTACACAATCCACTGAAACAACCTTAGCCACTGGGGACAGACACCAAAAACAATGGGATTTATGAACACGCAGCCTGTGAAAAGTAGATCCCAAACAAAGTAAGTTAAGCAAAATGAGAGGACATAGAAACACACAGCAGATGAAGGAGCAAGGTAAAAACCCACCAGACCAAACAAACGAAGAGGAAATAGGCAGTCTAGCTGAAAAAGAATTCAGAGTCATGATAGTAAAGATGATCCAAAATCTTGGAAACAGAATGGAGAAAATACAAGAAACGTTTAACAAGGACTTAAAAGAAACAAAGAGCAAACAAACAATGATGAACAGCACAATAAATGAAATTAAAAATTCTCTAGAAGGAATCAATCACAGAATAACTGAGGCAGAAGAACAGATAAGTGACCTGGAAGATAAACTAGTGGAAATAACTACTGCAGAGCAGAATAAAGAAAAAAGAATGAAAAGAATTGAGGACAGTCTCAGAGACCTCTGGGACACATTAAATGCACCAACATTCGAATTATAGGGGTCCCAGAAGAAGAAGAGAAAAAGAAAGGGACTGAGAAAATATTTGAAGAGTTTATAGTTGAAAACTTCCCTAATATGAGAAAGGAAACAGTCAATCAAGTCCAGGAAGCGCAGAGAGTCCCATACAGGATAAATCTAAGGAGAAACACACCAAGACACATATTAATCAAGCTACCAAAAATTAAATACAAAGAAAAAATATTAAAAGCAGCAAGGGAAAAACAACAAATAACATACAAGGGAATCCCCATAAGGTTAACAGCTGATTCCAGAGCCCACGCTCTTTGCACTACATCAAGACCAGGCATTCTGATCTCTAGCCTAGAAGATTGCACTGTGGGATAGGGAAAAGGTACTGGCTTTTGAAAAACCTGTGATTAAGTTTCAGGATTTCAGAGAGCAGTGCACAGGACATGGTTGAAGGTGAATTTAGCCTCAGGTGAATCCTGCTGCAAAGCCAGTTGTTCCTGGTTTAACGAATGTGATTAAGTTGCAGTGGGAAGTGGGTTCGAGAGGAAGAGTTTCAGGACCCTGCTCTGGCTCAGTGGAATAAATAGTGCAGGGATCCAGCCCTCAGCTGGAAAGAGGAGCCTCTCGCTTGAGTGTCCTGCAGAGAGGAGCAGGAGAGAGAGGCTGTAAGCTAGTGTGGTCTCGGGGAAAGCGTGGACTGCACAGCCAGACAGGCTAGGTTTCAGCCTTCTTTCTGACATTCTCTAGGGTGTGCCTCGGGTATGTTCCTTCACCTAGCTGAGCCACTGCTTCCCAGTTGGGAAATCAGAGACGTTCTGATCATTTTCACAGCAAGGTGATGATGATTACAAGAACTTACGATTAAGAGGCCAATCTCAGAGCAGGTAGTTTGACCTTCCAGCTCTGGGATGGCTGGGACTCAGAAAGCAATCAGAAAGCCAAGCTGCTTCACTGGGGGATGAGGTGACCCAGGGCAGCCCAGGCTGGTCTGTAGTTACCAGCATAGGCCAGACCTTGCCTTTACTGCCCTACAGGAAGGAATAGGTCATGGTTCTGGTTCACTAGCTGGTACGAGGTAGTTTCTACCAGGCTAGCGTAGAAGAATGAAGCAGTGAGAACAGGAATTGCTCAAGGCGAGATTATGTCCCGGGAAAACAGCACCAGGCCGCCTTGTTCAGCCCAGAAAGCAGCAACCTGCAAGTTGGAGCTACAGAGTCCCCGGGTATGGGAAGGGGTAGGAGAGAAATTGTCTACTTCTCAAGGCCACTTTCGGGCCTCTGATACATCACCCACACCTTTGAGCAGAGTGTGAAAATGGCACCCAGCCCTGCCAGATCCCCCTCCTTGTATTTTGCCTGCTGAACAGCAGGCTCTCAGGGGCACAGCTTTAGAAGAGTGAGAGTTTTCCAAGTCCAGACTAAATGGAGCCGACATGGCACCAGGGCCTTGGCATTTATTATTCCTGGGGAGACTTGAGCTCTCCTGTAATTTGCAGTTAATATGGTGAACTGTTTCTCACTTGTCAGCAACCTTGACTGAGTGCCTGCTCTCTGCAGAGCACAGCTGCACAGACGGACTTAGAGTCCTGACTTTGAAGCACACAGTAGGGAATGGGAGCCTGAGCCAGGGCTTACTAACTGAAGGGCTTTGAACTCCCTGAATTTCAATTGCCCCATCTGTAAAATGGGAATAGTGTTAATATAACCTGATGCAAATGAACAAATGCATTTTCAGATACTTTCTCTAATGCCTGGCACTTGTTAGATGCTCCATAAATGCTACCAATACAGTGAATAGTAGAATAGTTGTATTCTCAATGTGGTCACACTGAAAAGCAAAGGAAATAATGATAGAATGAAATGCACAGATTGCATGACTAGAAAGAAACATGGGCTGCAGAATTATGGAGAATGACCTTAAAAGCATTTTTTTCAGACAGATGGCCACACTGTCACTGATGAAAGTCAGTCAGCTCTAAGGGGGCCTCGGCTTTAGAACTGCATTTTATATGAGAAGGATTTTTAACTTAGTTATCATATGGCTCAGGGGTGTGGGTGATAATTTCGTTCATTCCACAGATATTTTTACTGCCTCCCATGTACAAAGTTTTCAAAGTAAAACAACTGCCACATCCAGACTAGAGTGATTGGAATTATTTGGGTCAAAACTGAAAAGAAGGTAGTTTTCCCTGTGCGTTTTCAACTGGTTCTTTCAGCATTCCCTTTCCGCCGGGTGTCTTCTCCCCCAGCACATCCCATCTCAGCACAAGTGTCCTTAGTCATCTCTTAGGGTCTCCCTCTCTTCCGGATGTCAGTCAGAACTTACCTGTCCTTGCTCACTGTCTTTGGTTTTTTGGGACCCAGCCTCGGCTAACTATGAGAAATTGAACTGGGAGACCACATTTCACATCATATTAATGATTACAATCCCATTATAGTCTTAACCATCTGAGAAATATTTACAGCATAAACAGGGACGGGTTGGGGACTGTACACACTGGCCCAAGGAACAGAATCTAATAGGACTTCAGACACTGCAACAGGAAGAGGAGGTATGTACAGATATTTTTGCTTCCTACTCTGTCATTTTTTTTGCCAAAAGATGGGAAGAAGGAAGCAAAACATTTGCAGAAAGAACAATGGGCCAGATGCTGACTTGGGCTTTGGAAATATGTAAATGAATAAGACAGTCTGAACACGTTTTAAGTAGAAAAAAGGATGTGATTTGGAAGGTGCTAAGATACCTTATACTTTTTTCCTCCCAATAGAGCTTTTAGCCATTGTTATGCTTGTCACCTCTCACCACCCACCTAACTCATTTCCTGTTTGACCTCTTGGATCAATCCTTAAAATGCTCCAGGTCACAAAGTAGACATTTAAAAGGGAATTTGTGATTGTACTGACACAGTGCTTCTGCTAAGTGGTCAACCCTTAAGTTTGTTTTCCTGGCATTTTAATAAAATGGTCACATCAGGGTGGTTCCTTCAATCAGGCCTATAATAAGGCTTCACAGGTGAATATTAGTTCTTATCAAAATGTGATTATTTGTTTATATTTACAGTCTAGGGTCAATTATTTTTTCCTGGGGAAATACCTTTGAAATAATAATTCAAGTAGAAAGTCTGGTTCATTAAGAAAATTTACTTCTATTTACAAATAGACAGAAAGGAACCTAAGGCTTATTTGAAGTTGTTTGATTAAAATGTTATAATACTGTATGGGTTAAAATTCAGAAAATATCAGATTTAAAAATTTTTAACCTGATACTCTCTAGAATATTGAATTTAAAATTAGGTCTTTGAAGGCAGAAGCAAGTGCCCTGCGGTTTATCCTCTCTTGGTAGCAATTCATAGTCATAAAATATTAGGAAAGAATCCTTTGGAGCAGGGACCCATGGTCTGTGGTTGGATTCAAGGTGTCCATAACGTCCCTGAAAATGTATGTTAAAAGTCTAATGTATGCACTTTCTTCTGGAAGGAAGGTTTAGTGTTTTCATCAGATTCTCAAAGTTGTCTATGATCTTTAGAATGCTAAGAATCACAATCTTGGAGATAAGCTACGCCGACCTCCTCATTTTACCGGTTGGGAAACTGCCCACTCCCTCCCAAACTTGTACGGTTAAGCAACTTGCCTGACAGTCTGCATGAGCGCAAGGCAGATCCCAGGCATAGACGAAAGTCTGTGGACTTCAGGAGCATAAGAATTAGAACCATCTGCACTAACACCAGTATCTTCTGGACCTTTTAGGCAAACGAAAGATACTAAGTTTAGTTTTAAAAAATATTATTTTTCACCGTAATTGTAAATGGCTCATTAACATTGAGGAGCTGGAATTGTATCAGTGAAACCCTGCATCACTTAGGTTTACTGGCATCCAGTTTGGCTCTGATTTAGGACAGGGGCTGCATATGTGCTGGAATAAACACCCCCTCCCTCCCTTTCTCCTGCGCTGCATCCTGCTCGCATGTTTGGTGCCGGTGGCAAGTATTTGATCTCTTCTGATGAAGCCCTGGAGTTGAGGGATGCTGTCTGCTTTTGTTCCATGGAAAATTACTGCCATATCTTGCCCTGATATCTGAAACCTCATACCATGGTTCTCATCCAACAGGTCTGTCAGGTGTGAGGTGTTTGCACAACAGTTTCTTGGCCTATAAGGAGAAGATAAAATTTCCCAGACGAGGAGGAAGTGATATGAGTGGAAACCTGCAGAGCTTTAATTCCCATCTCTCCTCTCCTCACCTCATCCCCACCTCTCTCAGAGTCTGTCAGTACAATGCTATCTGCATACATACTACAAGCTGTACAGGGTCCATAAATCGTAGCTGTAAGTGATCCACCATTTAATATTTATTCTACTCAGTGTGTCAACTGATTTGTCTTTAGCTGAGTGAGAGTAAATAAAGTTGAATTTGAAAAGTTAAACTGTCAGGAGTTGGGCTTCCCTGGTGGCGCAGTGGTTGAGAGTCCGCCTGCCGATGCAGGGGACGCGGGTTCGTGCCCCGGTCCGGGAAGATCTCCACGTGCTGCGGAGCGGCTGGGCCCGTGAGCCATGGCCGCTGAGTCTGCGGGTCGTGCTCCGCAACGGGAGAGGCCACAACAGTGAGAGGCCCGTGTACAGAAGGAAAAAAATAAAAAAACTGTCAGGAGTTGAGTGACCTTGATTCCCTTTCCTGGCCAACCTGGGAAAAATTGCCCAATTCATCGATCTCGATGCTCTCCAAATAAGTTGTTTAATATCATTACTCATATTTTTCTCAGTGATTTTTCCTGTAAAATGGAATTTTTACTTGTGTGTTTCAATCACTTCTCACCCTCAATCAATTTCCTGACCACCCATGTCAGGGCGACTGTTAAGTTTGGTTTGTTTCTTACCGTTTTAGTTGTTGCTGGGGAGACACGGCACCTCTCTTCCTAGGTACCATGTTTGGCAGAAGGAGTTTTCTGTTTTAATTCATCATTTCAGTTCAGCTCAACAATGGCTTTTGAGCCTTTACTATGTACCCACACTGACTCTGAGGAACTCATGGCTGAAACAAGCAGTCCTTGTCTTCAAGAAGCACACAACTTTGTGTGGGAGTCTCGTGTAAGCTGCTAATTTTAACACATGGCAGCATGACAATTTCATGCTAAAAAGAAATACGGGCAATGTGTTATGGCAGCTCAAAGCAATGACATCTGAGTTGTGTGATCAGAAAACTCTTCAGAGAGGAGGCTGCATGTGAGTTAAGCTTTTTTTTTGCCTAAAATAGTCAACGGGTTATCTTTTGTTGAATGCTTACTATGAAGCATTGTCCATTTTCTCCTTTCATACTCACAACAACCTATGAAGTAGATACTATTATCCCTACATTACAACTGGGCAAACACAAACGTAGAGTTCAAATAACCAACTGCCAAAGGCAGTTCTCCTTGCTGACTCCAGAATCCCTCACCTCACCACTCTACCACGCACCTGCTTATTTGTGTAAGTTCTCTAATCAGCAGGAGTTGAAAGCATCCCAGGCTGCACCTCTATGTCTACTGGGTGAGCAGTGGAAATGGAGTGTCAGAGGACAGGACTGTGCAGCCTCGAAAAGAGGATAGGGATTGTCCTCAACTCCTGAGTGGTTCCTCTGAGCCAGGCACTGCCTGAGCACTTCACAGACTCAATTATCATCTCATCCTCATAATATATTTGAGAACTGGATTTTATTATGCCAATTTTTATAACTGAGGAGACTCAGAGAGTTATGTTTACTTACTTGAGGCTTCAAGGAATACTGGAGGGCAGAGATTTGATCTCAAGTCCTGATGATTCCTTCCCAACCTCTCTAATCCACTACTAAATGTTAGAGATGGAAAGGGCCCCTCATCTGATGCAATCCCCTTGTTTTAACAAATGAGGCTCAGAGAGGTTTGATGACTTATCCAAGGTCTCAGCAAGCTTTAATAAATGATTTTGCTTTAATAAATGCACAAGTATATTACATTCCTGGATGGGAAGAAAGTACTGTCAAAGTGAAGTTTTCCCAATTCAGATATGTCATTCATACAGCTCCAATTAGAGTGGCAAAAGGATTATTGACAAACAATCCAACAAAATCATTCTAGAAATCAGTGACACTTAAATGTTCAAGTCTTTCAGGGTAATTGTCTATTCCATAGTACAGTCTACACAGAAGGGTAGAATGGAAGAGATAAGAACCCTTTCCTTCTAACACACAAGGTACTTTCATATGTTATACCCTCTTTCAATGAGTCCAAGTACATTTTAAGAGAACACTTCCAGGGGAAACGTTCTTATCCTTACTACTGTCCTGCAACCTGACAGCTAGCCAGCAAGCTGATGCACAGGTAAGCCCTGTGATGACGCCTTCAACGAAAGGGGCAGCAAAGGCATCATAAGTCATCCCTGAGTCAAAGCCTTCCATTCCAGCCCTTAAAAATATTTACTGTATTAGTTCTTCTTCCTTCCAACTGCAATAAGAATTAACGCTTATATAATGTCTCTCATCCCAGGAGCTTTAAGGGATTGACTAACATAATGGTGCTTAGTACCTTTCTGATTAGCCATGGGAAAATGTCAGTTTTCATTGCTCAGGAAAATTATTGCTCTTCCTTGTAACTGCCCCCCACCCCCGACAGCCTAATTCATCATTCTCAGGCCAGGAGAGCAGAGTCCCTGCACTGGAAGAGCAGACTGAGACCGGAACAAGGGAGGGACTTGCCTCAGGGATTGGGAGGCTGTTTCTGAGGGGTGGTGTTTACACAGGGCTCCAACTCCCAACGTGAGCAGTGCTTTGGGAGTTCCATGGTTTAGGGAGCCTCACCCTCCCTGCTGCTCTCCGTGGCTCACTGCAGCGCGCCTCACTACTGTGGTTTAAAACCATGCGCTTCCTGTAAGCCACCTTTTTGTCTCATGGATTTGTTTCTGATGCCAAAAGCTCTGTGTGTGTGTGTGTGTGTGTGTGTGTGTGTGTGTGTGGTTCCTAATTAACAGGGCAAAGGTTGCAGCATATGGACGACCTCCTTTCAGAACTATGCAATCTCACTTGCCCAGTATCCAAGTACTTAGAAGAAACACATTACTCCTATGGGGATACTAGTACTTTACACTATACTCCTTCAGTACTTTTCCATCATTGTACTACAGATGTATTATATGTATATGTAACAATCCACATAATCTAGCAGATAGAAAGAAAAAAATTCATTCAGAAAACACTTAAGTGGTGTCATTCCAAGTCAAATTTCCTAATTTGAAATCGGCCTTTTAAATGCTTAAAGCTATGTATATAATCCACATGGTCTAGCAGGTAGTAGGCACTCAGTAAATATTTAGTCTCTTCCATTGGCAGGGCTATAGCATGAATAAGTTCATCCTTGCGTTGATTGGAGGAGGTAAAGCTGGCCTTATTATTTCCACTTTACCAGTTTGGAAATATGGAAAGAAAAATGTTCCTTTCAGTTGTGTCAAATTCCCATCTTTCATACCAGTTTGGAAATATGGAAAGAAAAATGTTCCTTTCAGTTGTGTCAAATTCCCACCTTTGCAACTTGTTCCATTCAGGAAGTCAAAGGTAAATCTTGTCCAGAAAACAGATTGGGAATCCCTTTGACTTGTCCTGATGTATGTGAGTCAGGCTTCTCCACTAGGCCATGCAATCTCTGTCCCTGGAGATCTTCCTGAGCAAAGAAAACTGACGTCTCACAGACCTGCACACTTACATCAGTATGTCTAACTGTGGCACACACTTTTATACTCATGATTTTGAATGTCATGTTTGCATTCTTTGAAGGACAACTTTTCCCAGTTTTTCAAAGGAGGTGACTGATGCTGAGAAAGAAACTTGCCCAAGGTCACTCAGCCGGTGCAGATAATCTGTTTTAAAGTCTGGTGGAACACAAAGCTTTGCTCTCTCCGCAAATGGAACAAGTTGCAGCCGTGGGCATTTGGATGGAGTGATATGAGCGCTGAGGGTAGAAGGTTGGTGGGGAGAAGTGGGGCTGGCTTCACATTGAAGAAGGAACCACATTGACGCTTCCCAACATCCCGCAACTGAAAGGAACATTTTTCTCTCACTGGGTAGCTAAGGGCCACAAGCAACTGGAGACAGATGTCCAGTGCTGAGGACAGTCACCATGTTTCAAAATTGCCCTTGTATTGAATCCAGGCGCTTATCATTTATATCAGCCAGGTCCCGGCAAGAAACAGGTACATATTCAAGAGGGATGACTGGAGAGAATAAATGAAAGAACCATGTGCAAAGGTGTGAGCAGGATTAAAGGTGAACACCCAGGTCAGCTACACTAGAAACAGTTGAAATACTGCCCCCAGGCCTGAAGGGGCAGGGAAAGGGTGATGTTACTGGAACCTAGTCTTAGAAGAGGGGACAACCAACAGAAGCTGAGGCTTCATGGAGAGAAACCCAGTCACTGCCTACCAGGGCTTGGCAGGGAAATACTATATTGCCCCTTTCTTCTCATCCTTTAATATTCCCCTGGTGCCTCCCACTGGCCAAGCCTAATGAGGACCTGAGGGCGGAGGGCACTTTCACGCAGTGCATTACGCTTCTCAGGGCCCAGGGCAGGAAAGAGAAGTACTCTGGAAAGTGAAATGAAGCATAGCCGTCACATCACCTTGCAAAACCATAACTCATTATTTTTTTTAATACCAGCCTCTCTTCAAGCACTTTCTACACACTGTCTCATTTAATTTTGTGTAGATTAAAAGTAAAGTATGTGCATATATGTATGAGTGCATGAATGTGGGCACACCCGTGCATGCACACAGATATACACACACACACACGCACACACACACACTCACACACACACACACACAGCCTGCATGGCTTTGGCAACTCGATCAGTGCTTCTGCTTAGGTGAAGCAACCCCACTGTCCAAGAGGGTTGAATTATTTTGGTAGATGTTAATATTGCAGCATTTTAAAAAGCTGGGTTAGAAAATAGCAGTCATTGGCATCCAGCGTGCTTGGCTCCAGGCTGTTGACAGGGAGGGGAGGAAGGTTGGGCTGCAGCCTTTGCTGTGGTTCTCAGTTCTTCTCTGTCACTGTCTGCATGAGCCGTGTGTGAGCAGGAAGCCAGGGTGGGCTCCGTGAAAACAGGATTATAGTGCAAAGCCCTCACCGCAGCCCGCGTGCCACGGAGCCAGGGACACACCTGGACCCGGACCAGCAGCTGGGTAGTTGGCAGAGGAGCCTTGCGTGGTTCTGCCTCACTCACTCGGGGAACGGTATGAAATCAGATTCATTCTCAGTGAATGAACATGCACCTAACCCTGTGGTTCTAGACTTTGTTATGCATGAGAGTCACAGTGGGAGTGGGGGTGGGGGAGCTCATTAAAAACACAGATTCCAGGGCCCCGTCCCCAGGGATTGCACTTCAGTAGGGTTGGTGGGGCCCCAGGAATCTGCCTTTAGCACATTTTTCTGTGAATATGATGCAGGTGGTCTGTGGACCTCACTTTGAGAAATGCTGATTTGGAGTGGTCATGTGTTTTTAGAGTTGGGAGAGACAATAGGCTTCCTAGGTGACCAAGTCCATCATTGAAGGCTAGAAAGGTTAAGTGAGCGTACAACCCCAAAGGAAGTACCAGTGCGTCCCTGCGGGAATGGGAGCAAGAGAGTGAATCTTAGTTAAGGTAGTCAGGCAAGATCAGAGGAAGCGGCAGACAGACAGCGCTGGGGAAGCAACTGGCAGAGACAATGGAAATACTGTCTCCCTGGAGAGGAAAGTCATCTTCAGGGAGGCTCCTGCCCCTGCCTGCTGCAGAATGGTCAGAGGCAAGGGATTGTTAAATGTGCATGAGCTACAGGACACATTCGTCGAGTCTCACGATGCCAAGTCCTCCACACCCCTGAGAAACCCGGCAGGGGTGATGGGACCGACTGTCAGAGCAATGTGGGGTGCTTCAGACCCTCAATTTGGAAGTGGGAGACATGGGTTGATATCCAGACCCCATCACCCAATATGTCTGTAAGTTGGGCCATTACTTCTCAAAGCCTCCATTTCCAAACTGGTAAAGTGGAAATAGTAAGGCCAGCTTTCCCGCCTCCAATCAACGCAAGGATGAACTGTTTCATGCTACAGCCCTGCCAATGGAAGAGACTAAATATTTACTGAGTGCTTACTAGCTGCTAGATCATGTGGATTATATACATAGCTTTAAACATTTAAAAGGCCGATTTCAAATTAGAAAATTTGACTTGGAATGACACCACTTCAGTGCTTTCTGAATGAATTATTTTCTTTTTTTCCTCATCTGTATCCATATCTTTCCAACGGGACATTCCTTTCAGCAGTGTTCTCTAGCAGATCATAAGCTCTTGATTACATGTATTCTGATTTCAACATGTTGTTTCACTTACAAGCACATAATCTATTTACTGAAGTGATATTTCCAGCAGCCTCCATGTCTCTGGGCTTCATTCATCCTCACAGATCCTCAAATACTAATTCGGCACTTAGACCTACCCGCTTCCTTCCATGAGCGTCTCAGAACAAACATGGCTTGGCTCTCCCTTCACAATCTTGGTTCCAGTGCACGTGAAGGCCTCCTTCTCTACCACGAAGGCACTTCCTCCTGCCTGCTGCTTCCGGAACTCCTAAATTCTCCTCCCTCACTCTCTGCCTTCATTGCTCAGCCCTGAAACTCACCCTCAGTGACCTCTGCCATCCACACTCATCACATGGACTAACGGAGCCCCTGAGGGTGGTGAAATAACACCCTCCCGGTTTTGCTCATTCCCAGGCTAATTCCGCCAGTCACATCTCTGCACAAGGATACTCAGCTGCCTGCAGAGCCCTGGGCTGCTCATCACACCGATTTGTCTAACGATCCCCTCCACTCCAGTGTCTAGTGTTTCTCTGAGGTGATAATGACAACCTACCTTTGTGTCCAGCATTGTAATTTACAAAGGTTTACAAAGGCTTTGCCAGACCACAATTGGATATGATTCCCGCAGTCATCTCACGGTGGCTATTATCTCTCATTTCACAGATAATAACACAGGTTTGTCTAACTCAGTGGTTCTCAACCAGAGATGATTTGATTCCCCAGGGAATGTGTGGCAATGTCTGGAGGTATTTTTGGTTATCACATTTTGGAGAGGGGAGACCTACTGGCATCTAGTGGATAGAGGCCAGGGATGCTGTTAAACATCCTATAATGTACAGGACAGTCTCCACAACAAGGAATTATCTGGCTCAAAGTATCAATAGTGCCAAGCAAGATATTCTGGTCTAATGTCATTTCATTTACTTGTTGAACCAAGATTCTAACCCAGATATTTGGAGTCCAGGAGCCCCTGCTCTTTTTAGCATCGTGTGCCACGGCTTTCAGGTCCTGCCACTACCTTGGTTAATATCATCTCCTCATTAAGAGAAAAAGACTGATGAACTCCATGAAGTTCCCTTGGTGCTTTGTGCTAGCTTTGAAAATTATGGTTGTTATTAATTCTCTCTGAACCTAATTTTCCTCAACCATAAAATGGTTAGCCTAGAACTATTGGAAGATGAACTGGTCTGTCACACGTAAAGCACATGGTTGAGTAGCCAGCACACAGTAGGTGCACTTTATTCTCCCCCTCCCAGTCTTCTCTCCTCTCTCTTCTTAACTTCAGCTCTTCCTGAACTTCTTTAACTTTCTCTGCTGCCCGCAGTGTGAGCATTTTTAACATTTAACACTTTAGCTCTCAAGCTCTCATTTAGCTTCAAATGGCAAAAATGTGGGTTCCATCATAGGAAAGAAAAGGATCACACAAAGAGAGGCAAGCTTGAGGAAGAGGAGGACAGACTGGGTATACCAGGGCTATTCAAGATGTTCCTCAGCTAAACGGTGAAGCTGGCAAATATTCTTGTTTGGGGGAAAATATGAACATTTCAGCAGACACTTGCCATCTTTCCTGAGAGTACATATATAAAGACCCTGTATTTTGGCCACATAGCTCTGCAGCCAAATCCTAATTATACACAGAAGTTAAAAGGGAAAAAAGAAAGTGCCCCCAAATGGAATCCTCCAATAATTTCCAGTCAATATTTTAGGTTAAGTATCTGTTCATCTGGGGCTACCACCTTCTCCCAGGCACCAGGATGAGCCATGCCTTCTGCCTTTCCAATAGCTTGTCCACGGAGCCAACAGGTCTTATCCAGGTTGCTCTAGTAGATGTAGATCTGCTCTAGAGTGACATCGTGAGTATATACTGTTTTAACTAGCAATGTACAACAGGATCTGCCCCAATCCTAAAGTAACTCGCTCAGAGGGATGTGTTGATTCGAAGGCCTTTGTGGAGGCTCCCCGTTGAAATCAGGCCAAACAGCATATTCAGAATTTCTCAAGAAGGGATTATATGCCTGAGGAGGCTTCCAGGTAGGAGTGGATCCAGGTTCTAAAAAGTCTCACCAGAGCAGCTGTGGCTTCCCATAGCTTTCCGAAGAACTTAGGCCTAATAGCAAGTATGGGTGAGGATGTAGAGAAATTGAAACACTCATACCCAGCTGGTAGGAATGTAGAACGGTGCAGCTGCTTTGGAAAGCAGCCTAGCAGTTCCTCAAGAAGTTAAAAACAGAGTTACCATATAGGTCCAAAACTCCACTCTTAGGTACACATCCAAGGGCAATGAAAACATAAGGCCACACAAAAACTTGCATGTAAATGTTTATAGCAACATTGTTCATAGCCAAAAGGTGGAAACAACTCAAATGTCCATCAATTTATGATGGATAAATATCATGCAGTATGTCCATACAGTGGAATATTGTTTGGCAATAAAATAAATGAAGTACTGACACCTGCTATAACATGGAAGAACCTTGAAAAAATGCTAACTAAAAAAACCATCACAAAAGGCCACATACTGAATGATTCCTTTTGTATGAAATATCCAGAATAGACAAATCCATAGAGACAGAAAGTAATTTTGTGGTTACCTAGGGCTAAAGGTTGAGGGAAAATGGAGAGTGATTGCTAATGGGTACAGAATTTCTTGTTGGATGATAAAAATGTTCTAAAATTGATTGTGGTGATGCTGGTAGAACTCTATGAATATAGCAAAAGTCATCGAATTATATACCTTCAATGGTGAATTGTATGGTGTATGAAGTATATCTCAATAAAGCTATTAGAAGGAGGAGAAGGAGAAGAAAGAAAAGGAGACAAAAAGGAAAAGGAAGAAGAATCATCAAGGCATTGGAATACTCATTGGCAGAGTCTCTCCAAAACACCTCAAGTTCATTACTACTAGGAAGTGAGACAGTCCAGTGATTATGCTGTGGGCTCTGGAATAAGTATGATTGAGCTGGGGTCAGATAGGCGTTAGCATGACTGTGTTACTCCTTACCAAGTGACTCCTGAAATTTAGGTAGAGTTTTCTGATATAACTTGTGTGTAGTGGTTCTACAGCATGCATCAGGTCACCTGGAGGGCTTGTAAAAATGAATATTGCTGGGCGGCACCCCAGAATGCCTGATTCAGTAGGTCGGGCCAGAGAATTTGAGTTTCTAACAAGTTCTCAGGTGATGCTTACGCTGCGGGCCCTAGAACCACACTTTGAAAACTACTGATCTAATACTGAGTTCTTGACGTTCCCCAGGGCCTACTGAGCATACTTTGCCAACAACAGCAGAAATTCATAGTGCAAATTAATTAGTATGTGTGATTTAATATTAATAACTTTATCAATATTTTATTTGGCGATTATTATTTTTTTTTTTTTTTGGCAGTACACGGGCCTCTCACTGTGTGACCTCTTCCGTTGCGGAGCACAGGCTCCGGACGCACAGGCTCAGCGGCCATGGCTTACGGGCCCAGCCGCTCCGCGGCATGTGGGACCTTCCCAGACCAGGGCACGAACCCATGTCCCCTGCATCGGCAGGCGGACTCTCAACCACTGTGCCACCAGGGAAGCCCGGCAATTATTTCTAAATGTTGATACATAATTAGTGGACTGCAGTTTTGATGAAATGATGAAAGGAATCACAGTCTAGGAATCAGAAGACCTGGGGGTCATGCCCTTCCGGCCCTAGGAATTTGAACCAAAAAAGTTCCTGACCACAGTTTCCTCACCTGTGAAAAACAAATCCCAATAATGCCTCACTAATATATACAAGGCTGTGGGAAAGATAATATGATAACCTAGTTGAAAATGCATGGCAAATTGCATATGCATTAAATGTACATTCTTAATGTCTGTTCAGGACAACCAGTCTCTGGGAAACCTCCAGCAATGGGCTGCAAGTCCTCAGTTTCTAGAATCCCCTGAGACACTGCATGAGTTAGGATGCTATCAACTCTAAGTAACAAGAATCTATACCCAAACTAGACTAAGCTCTAAAGATGTTTATTTTAGGGGGTCTAGCCATGGAAGCTGTAAACTGTAAGATAAAAGAGGTCTGCAGAGAATGGGGAAGAGGAAGGGCCTGGAAATTGTTGGGAAATGAATGTGTGATAAAGATGAGTGCTTACAATGATTTGCATTGTCTCTTGGAGCTCTTTAAATCTTAAGACATATCCAGAATGCAGGATGTAACTCATAAGCATCAGAACGATCCGTTTTAAAACCTCTACAGTAGTGGAGTACCTTGGCTGTACATGCAAATCATACAGGAAGGTTTTAAAGGATACTCTTGTCTGGGCCTGGTTCAAAAGCTTCTGATCTGATGGATCTGGGGTGAGGCTCAGACACTGGTGTCTTTCAAAAGTTCCCCAGGTAATTCTTAAGTGCTGACAGGGTTGAGAATAATTGCTCCAGCGTATCATAAACCCAAGTGGTTGCCCTGAGCTTGGAGGACTCCAGTTGCCAGCACTGGGGAGTTACTTAGGGATAGGAGTGATAGGACAGTGGTCCCTAATCTTTTTGGCACCAGGGACCGGTTTCAAGGAAGGCAGGTTTTCCACGGACCGGCGGGGGAGGGGAGCGGGGGAGCTGGGAATGGTTTCGGGATGATTCAAGTGCTTTATATTTATTGTGTACTTTATTTCTATTATTATTACATTGTAATATATAATGAAATAAGTATACAACTCACCATAATGCTGACAGGAGGTGGAGCTCAGGTGGTAACGAGAGCAATGAGAAGCAGCTGTAAACACAGATGAATCTTCGCTCACTCACCCGCCATTCACCTCCTGCTGTGTGGCCAGGTTCCTAACAGGCTGCAGACCAGTACAGTCCGCAGCCCAGGGGTTGGGGACCCCTGTTATTGGAGAAGGTGGTACTAAAACAAACTGGGACTCATGCCTATTCAGCCCAGAGCCTCTTCCCCTCCCTTTGATAACTACATCCTCAGAGCAAATTACACGCTCGACACACACACAAATATACACACATGTTTGCTTTCCTCCCATGTGTAACTTTCTCCTTCAAGGTTACCTTAATTTAGCCTGAATGCCATCTGGTAAATATGCTATAAATTGACAAGGGGTGGACTCTATGGTGTGATTTTTTTCCCCCTGGATCCACATTCCTTTAGGAAAGTGGTGCTTAAACTTTGGTGTGAATAAGAATCACGTGGAAGAATTTTTTAGTGTAGATACCTGGGCATCACCTGTGAGGTTATGATTTAATAGGTCTGGAGCCCAGGAATCTGCATTTTAACAATCTTCACAGGAGCTTGAGAAATCATTGGTCTACAACCACAATTTTAAGAAACTTCCTGAGGGACAGCCCTGATGAAAAATGGGAAATACTACCCACTTAGGAGATGCCCAAAGGACTCAAGAAATTTGAACAGCTAAATCACCAAAGAAAACAGACAGATGACCAATAAACACATGAAAAGATGCTCAAAATCATTAGTCATTATGGAAATGCAAATCAAAACCTCACTGAAATACTACTGGAAACCTAGTAACTTGTTAAAATGGTTAAAATAAAAGAAACTGCAATTTTTCTGGGAGGGATGCACTATAGTTCAGCACTTGAGAAATCAGGTAGTTTCTTACAAAGTTAAATATACACTTAATCCAGTACTCTCACTCCTAGGTATTTGCCCAAATGAAATAAAAATTTCTTCTCACAAAAACCTATTCATGGACGTTTATAGTAGTTTTATTCATAACTACCAAACACTGGGAAAAAAAAACAAATGTCTTTCAACTGGTAAATGTATAAGCAGTCTGTAGTAGAGTCATACCATAGAATACCACTCAACAGTGTAAAGGAATGAACTATTGACACTAACACACAACAATATGGATGGATCCAGAAAGCATTTTTCCTAGTGAAAGGAGTCAGACAAAAGGCAACATATTGTATGATTCCATCCATTTGACATCCTGGAAAAGGCAAAACTACAGTGACGGAAAGTAGATCAGTGGTTACCAGGGGCTGGGTATTGGGAAGGATTTGACTACCAAAGGGCATAAGGGGACTAGAGGGTTGAGGGAACTGTTCTGTGTCTTGATTATGGTACTGGTTGAACGACTGTATGCTGAACATTAGAAGAGATGAATTTTATTATATGTAAGTTATACCTCATTAAAAAGAAAACTCAACACAGAGGGGAAAACCACCAAAGGATAAAAAGTGGCTTTATTCAAATTAAACTCATGACGTATTTGTCAGCCCAGCACGGTTTCTAGGTGTAGATGGGTCCAATTTCAGCAGCTCAGAAGGATGTTTAAATGTAGCGATAATGCCCAACTTTTCTCTCCAGGGGCCCATAGTACTTCCCTATGTGACTTAAAAATTCTCAGAGTAGCCTGCAAACTGGCATTCCATGCTCATAACTCAGGGTTAAAAGATGTTGGGCTGAGAACTTAAAGTAGGTATCTAGCCTTGCAGAAATGTGAATAACTCTGACCCTTCAACCTATTATTTTGGTGTTTTGAAATCACTTTCTGCATATTTGTGTGGTCCTGGAAGGCTGGTTTGGAGAACAAATACAGGGGTTTGCTAGTGGTGGGGTTGTGGGGGGTAGGGAAGAGAGAAGTGAAGTGCTAAGAGATGAGGGACAAATTTGCTCCTTTTTTCAAGTGAATGTTTCTGAGGTGTGTGAAGCCATTTGCTTTTATAATCTATCTGCTAAGTTGTTCCTCCTCTAGGGAGTTTCTTCCATTTGCATGTTCCTTACGTTTTCTTAGAATTCCACCTTAAAACAAACTGAATGTACTTATGGCCAATATCTCGGCGCTGAAAAGTTTTGCTTAAACGATGACACACTGCAGTTGGAGCCTGCTTGCTCGCCCACATCTGGAAGCCACATGTCAGCAGCAGCTGTATAAAACCAGCAGCCCAGCAGACATAGGGTGACATTTTTTGCCAGAAACCCAGACAGCATGGACCTCACTCTTCTGTGGGTGCTTCTGCCACTGGTCACTGTGACCTGGGGACAGTATGGAGACTACGGGTACCCATATCAGCAGTACCAAGATTATAGTGATGATGGGTGGGTGAATTTGAACCGGCAGGGCTTCAGCTACCAGTGTCCCCATGGGCAGGTGGTGGTGGCCGTGAGGAGCATCTTCAACAAGAAGGAAGGTTCTGACAGACAGTGGAACTACGCCTGCATGCCCACGCCTCAGAGCCTGGGGGAGCCTACAGAATGCTGGTGGGAGGAGATCAACAGGGCTGGAATGGAATGGTAAGAGCCAGCGGGCAGCACATGGCCGGTATTATTGCAGCATATCCCTCTCACTGGGGGATGCTTGATGCTCAGGGAATAGCACTTACTAGAGTCTGGGCAAGTTCTACCAGGAACCTTTCCATTGCATGCTCCGGGTGGGGCAGGGTCACTGCTGAGCAGACCGCATTACAGGACAAAAACCCAGAATGGGAGGGTGTCCATGGCAGATGGACTCTTCTGTGGTTCTGTTCCTTCCAGAAGCAGCCCTACTCTCAGTTTGGTCCAGGACTAGTAGGGGTTTGCGAAACGTTTACCAGTTCGCCAAAAGTTAAGTACAGAAATTCAAAGTATTTATGGAACTTTATAGCAATTTAACATTATTGTGACATCCAAGTGACATTTTAGTTTGGTAATAATTTATTTTGACTGTTTTACAAAAGTATTGGTACCCAATAGTTTGGGGAAAATAAACAATGGGACGTTCACCACAGACAGTTTGAGAAATATTGATATAGAGCAAACGAATGGGGAGAGGGGTCAAAGAAGCTTAGGCAAAGAGAAGTGAAATTAAATAGCTCTCTCCTGCCCCGATTAAATGTGCTCTCTCAGTTTTGAGTACCAAGGTCCTTCTCTCTGTCTGAATTTAAAATGGGTTTCACTGCTGGGAAATAGTTTACTAAAGTCTTTTGGGGAGAAGGACTGTTCTCTTCTGACTGGACTCTGCCATGGTTAATGACATGGAAATGGTCTGAGCCTGTGTCTTCACTGTGGGGTGTGACTGTCTCACCCTAGTACTTGGTCAGAACCCATCCTAGGAGCTATGGTCTGTGAGGCCAGTTAATCATAGCAGCCAGGATGAAAGCAGCACCACTGGGTGGGTCGGGGGAATGGGTGGAAGCAGACCCTGTGGAAGGCTGGCCTGGGGAAGAGGAAGCCCAACTGGCAGGCTGCTGTTATGGTAACTGTAGAGAGAAGATTCTTTGAGGACTCCCAGCATGCATGTGGTGTAATGGGGGTTAGGGATGGTCAAGCACAAAACTCTGAGGATCACTCCAGCAGCACACAGAACAATGATGGGAGATCAAGAGGAAAAGACTGATGGGTGGAGGGGACCTCTCAGTAATAAAAACAGCAGCCATTGATTGAGTGCTTACCCTGAGCAAGCACCATGCTGGGTGATTTCTATGGACTATCTCATTTAATGCTCAAAACAAATCTCTAAGTCATTTTATAGGTAGATAGAATGCAGTCTAGAGATCAGGGGTTTCCTCAGCTGGGAAGTGGTAGAGCAAGGATTTGGATTCAGTGAGTCTCAGCTCCAAAGTGTATGTGCTTAGCCCTGGTGATGGGTGAGACAGACTTGAGAGTCTGCTCCCTCTGCCCATTGTGGGCTCAGTCAGCACAGCCAGGGCCACAGGACTGGACTCAGGGCAGTTCTTCATCCTGAGGATGGAGGGCTCTGCAAATCACAGCAGAAGCCAGCCCTGGAGGGATTGGACGAACTTGTTTACTACCATGACTGAGGAGGGGCTCAGCCAGCCTGTGGAAGGGATGGGAATAGGGTCACACAGGCAGCTTCAGGTCAGGGGTCCCATTATTGGACCTTTCTCATCCCCCTCACTGCCTCTAGTGAGCAGATTTAATTATCCAAACCCCCTTCTGACAGATGGCTGACTCCGAATCCAGCCTCACCTCAATGACTGACAGTCTCCAGTGGTTCTCTGTAGCCAGGCCAGTTGCCTGGCACAGAGCATGGGGATGCCCAAATTACAACTGTCTGTCTAGTCCTCCAACTCAGGGGGCTATTATATGGGTGGGGCCCCTTTCTAATGTTCCCCTTGTAGAGCCACAGCAAAACACACTCAGATGATTTCTTAAGCCCCAAAGGAAGAGCCCTGGGCTCTGAATCAGGAGGCCTGGATTTAGATCCTGGTTCTAAAGACAACTTGCTGGGTGACCTTGAACCATGGGTTCAGCTCTCTAGGCTCCCACCACATTTGGAAAGCGAGCAGTCAGACTGCATGATCTCACAAGGTTCCATGGCTTCAGTTCTCTTTCCTCTGCTTGGCTCTGAAAAGACAGTTGGATTTTTCTTTCATTCTGTTGATTCTTGTGTTTACCCCTGCTAGGGAGAGAAGGCAAATTATGTTTAGTTTCAAACTTGCCAGAGTGTGACTGGTTTGTCATTAACTCCCAAACTGTTTGAAGAAAAGTATGAGAGGGAGTAGAAAGTATATGATTTTGTTTGACCAATGCAAGTCAAATGAGAAACTGACAGGCACGATCTCTCTTCCACCTTCTCTTCTTCCACATTTTTGAGTATGCAGAGTCAAGTGATATTTTTTTCTTTCTCCCTTTCCACCCTCTGTTTTCTCATCTCCTCCTCCATTAATCACAGAGTAAAAAATGTACAAACATGAAAAACAGTAGGACTCAGCTGTCCCAGGACTGATCTCAATTATTCCAGAGGCATTTTTGTTGGATGATTATTGCTTTGAGTTTAGACTCCAGTCTCAGTGAAAAATCTGGAAGGAAAGAAATTGCTCATAAACTGGGGAACAGTTATATCTTCCCGTTGGCTGCAGGGTCTTAATCTGTTCCGGAGGAAGAGTTGACAGTTTTGTGCAATTTGGCTGCCTTGTATAACTACATTAGTTGCAGGCTTATTTTAAAAGGGGACGAGGAATCTTGAACACTGATGTGACAACAGTACATAGGGTCTGCTAAAGACACTTGCTAATTGGAGCACAGTCTTTAAAAAGTGCTTCCGCCGTGGCTGAGTGACTTGTAACACTGCTGTTTGGCTAGGGTTTCTCTGTTGAAAATCACTTCTTCAGTTGGCAGATTCTGAAGTGTGCATGCTTGTCCCTCACTAACAACTGCTTGGAGGCTTTACCTGGGTTCCATGAGTGGCATTTTGCCATCTCAGAGCATGCCTCAGTTGCTCTTGGGGAGTCTTCTCAAACCTGGGTTGACCCAGGCTGCAGGACATGTGGGTCCTGTGTGGAATAGGATGAAACTGGAATTTTGTAGTGAGGCTGAGCTGGAGTGTGGTGGAAGGGGCTCTGGTCTCAGAATCAGGAAACTTTGACTTGCAGCTCCTGTTTCTATCACATCTGAGCTCTGTGGTCTTGGGCATTCAGTTTCTCATTCTGGAAAAAAAGAAAAGAGTGTGACACCCACCTCACAAGCTGTTAGAGGGTGTTACCGTGATGCTTACAGGAGAAAGTGTAGGAGAACTCTAAAACAAATCTAAATCTAAAACAAATTCTTGGCACATCATGGACAGTCAATAAAGATTTTGTGAATCTGAAATTTGATGAGGCTAATTTGAGGCAAACCAGCTTTACATGGAGTCTGAATTCAGAAGAAGAGCATTCAGTATATTGGCACCTGCTTTTTCCCCAGGGCTTCAAAGAATTCCCAAGAAGATATTTCAAAATGGTAGCTTGTTTTAGAGCTAATTATTTGAATTTACCAAAGATAAGTCGCATGATAGAGAAGAGGAAGCCATGTTACTTCCACAACATTCCAAAAGCATGAGCTACTCCAAATTTTGGCAGTTTTATCCTTGGCTAAGGTACAAGCCCACATAAGAGCATATAATTCAGCCTGTTAGGCTGAAGTAGCCATAGATGAAGGTACTGCCTCAACAATATCAAAAGAAGTTGCAATAGCATACTCGGCACAACATTTGCCATTGTCACCTTTTAAATAAGAACTACTAGTGAACCATGAATAGTCAACATGCCCCAAAGAATTTCCTACAGATCATTTACAAGGAGTCAGTAGGTGATCCATCAGTGTTAAGCAGTCAAGAGGAACTTCATCAGTGACAGAGGGGAGAAGAGTAGCAGAATTAAGATTATTACAGCATAAAAGAGTGATGTGAGGAACAGCTAACAAAAGGACTTCTTATGAAGTGAGGCAGCTGAGAAATGTTGAGTGTGATGCGAATTTTCAGGAGAGCTTCTACTGAAATGGTGAAATGGTCCTGGACAAACCTCAACTCTAAGTCCTTAGGTTTTCTCACGAGTAAAATAAGAGCATTACAGGGACTAGTTAAGGGACAGTGAGGCCTTGAGCCTTGTAATCTTCTAAGATGGTTTTTATGCCTTGAAGGGCTTCTTTACTTACAGGATGTTGATTAATTCTGGGAAGAGGTTTTAAGAGATCTATCTGAGTCTTGATGGGAGGTGGCCTGTGAATTTTGCCAATATCAGCTGTAGATTTTGCCCATGAGGAGGGTGGTAGTTGATTCAATAGGGGTAGATGATCAGTGTTTCCAGAATAAACTCTAGTACCATCAAAAACAAAGCAAATAAAAGATGTCAAAGAGTCATTTAACTCACCTGGTTGGCTGCTTGGATAACTACTGTCAATTCTAGAATTGCTTTCTCCTTTTGGGAGAAAGAAAGTTCTATATACTTCTCTAAGAAGTCTTGACCTAATAAATGGATGGGCAGAGAAACTAAGGAGAAAGGGGTATGTGTCTTTCAAAGGGCCTAAACAAAAGGGAATACGTCCAAGGACAGAAACCTCTTGAGGTTTATTAGAGATCCCTACTATTTGAATTGTTTTAGCGCTACAAGGCAAGGGGTGATTGACAGTAGAGGGGTTGAGTAGCAGGAGTGTGGCTCCAGTGTCAGTGAGGTCTGGAAGAGATTTATCCCCGATCTGGAGAAACGTTCTTCAAGTCGGTTAAGAGGGATGATTGGGAAGAGCTCCTATAGTTCCCAGGAGCTTAGTCACTGAGAACCGGGAGGATGTTGGAAAAGGCTGATTAGAGGGCTGAAGGCACCTAAAGCACTTAAATTTGTAGCAAATTCTTTTCCAATGTCCTGGCTTTTTGCAATAATAGCAGAAACTCGGGGCGGGTGGAGGATCATTTAGGGGCCTTCACTTGCTGGAGTTGAAGGTTAAGAATTTTGTCAGTCTTCCTTTTAGGTGACTCATTTAAAGTATGAGAGAGCTGGTTTATCAGATTAACTAAACCTGGAGTGGACAAATTTTCCTGTTCTGTCCTGGTCCTTTTTACCAGAAGGGAGATGTTCTGGGTCAGCCTATGACTAAACATAGAGTTACAAGCTATATGGGTGGAATCAACATCTGAAGAAAGACCAGAATTTGCTTTAAAAATAATATGAAATCTATTGTAATAGTCATAAACAGGTTCATCAGATTTTTGTGTGCAAGCCTGAATTTTGTTCCATTCAACGCAACAGTCTTTGGAAAAGCCCTAGGAATTCCTCAACGAAGTCACTTATTGATTGCCTGAGTCTGATCATATAATATGTTAGTGGGCTGGTCTCATGATTGTAATTCTAGAGAACTGTCGGGCTTTCCTCTACTAACAGTTTTCATTCAATGCTGGGCCCGGCCTTCATCTACAAGCATATGAACAAGCTGATGTTAAGTCTTAGAAACCAGGTTGATAAATCTGAATGACTATATTAATTCAGCAAATCTGTGAGGATCTCCAGTTACTTTGGGAGAATCTCTGACCTTGACTCGCAGTTCAGCACTAGTCCAGGAAATATAAGAAGTTAAGGGTTTGTCCTCTGGATCCCCCAAAGGCTTAATTTTAAAGGGATAGGTTCTGATAAGTTCAGAGGAAAAGGGAGTGGGGAGAGTTTCAGAGAAAAGGGGAAGTCTGGCAAGAGAATTAGTATTGGGGAACTGGGGATGTAAGGGAGCTGTAGGCAGGCAAAAAGAAGGGAAGGGGGAAGCTGGCACTGGAGGTGGGACTTGAGCAGGAGGAGGAGTGAGACAAGATGGTGCTGGAGATGGAGCCTGAGACAGAGAAACCAAGGAAGAAGAGCCTGAGGCTTTGGGAGCCATGTTACCTTTCTTTAACTGTTTACCTTAGTTCATCTTAAAATCTTATTTTGCAAAGATCCAATTTTAGGCTGCTGATAATGTTTGGAAGCCTAAAAATACCAATCGAAATAAGCATTCCATTTAGTTTTGGAAATTTTAGAGCTATGGTTGTCCAATTTGGTTTTAAGAAAAGAACGTTTAGGGATTTCAAAATTCCTCATAATGGTCATTGATATTCTAAATTGCTGTCAGTTAGGTCAGTCCAGTTTGGTTAGACATGCACACGAAGAAGGACCTTGGTTTTCAAACAGAAAATGGGCCAGGATCCCTGTAGGAAAGGGGAACCCTCAAAATATTTAGATAACTGGGATCCTATTTCTCAGAGCTTTTTCTGTAGAGTAAAATAATTCTTTTCAAACAACTTAAGCAGCTCAAATAGCTCAAACAGCCTGCAGGCCTAATAGCAGCCAGTTCTAAGGGAACAGTCTAGTCCTGGAAGAGCCAGGCAGGAAGCTGCTCAGCACAGTTCCAATAGAACAGCCCCTATTCCTGAAGGAATGGGCTGGTGGCTAGCCAGTTCAAGCTGGATAAGTCTGATTTCAAAAATCAGGCCAAAGTGCCAAATGAGTAGACACATACAGAACAAGGTCTTAACCAAAAAAGATGAAACCTTAAAACAGATCCCAAATAAAACCTGGAGAGCTTCAAAATGCAAAGAGGATGAAGCTCAGATCCAGGAGAAAGACTTGCCCTCAAACCCCAGGGTAAGTTAGAAAAGCAGTGAGCAACAATGAGCTCAATGTAGTACCACACCTGTTTGCTTACAAGCCTCAGAGTAATCAGGGGTCTTCACTGGACCCACATATGGAACAACAAAATGTTGACCTAAAACAAATAGACAGCCAGTTATAACTCCAGAAAAAAATGGGTTTATTTGGAGGAGCAAAGAATTGCAATTTAGGGTCTACAACTATAGTGAGGCATGCACAAATCCCCCACAAAATGGAGAGGAGAAAACTCTTTTATAGAGGGGAAAAAGAAGTTGGGGGGCCTATATTAAACAAAGTTCATGGCTTTTCATTGGTTGCGTTATGACGATCTCTCATGGGCTGAGCTCTTGCCAGGCAAGAAGAGGAAATCTTTCTTCTTCTATTGGGCTCTGCTATGTTTGAAGGGTATGAGAGCACCCCTTTCTGGTCTCCTGACTCTAATTGAGGTTTCTGCTTATTAATTTTTTACAGTAGGAACTCAGTTTTCCATAATCTGATTCTAACTGAGACCAAGGTTCTGTCTAGAGCAATCCGTCCTGATTCATTATTCTGATCATTCAGTAAACACAGTGCTCACCTCTTCAGAGAAGTTTTCCCAGACCACCTCCTCTAAACCAACGTCTCTCACACTCTACTCCCCAAACTGCGTTACGTTTCCCACAGTGCTCTTCTCATTACATGATTTGTATTTATAGTTTGTCCCCTTCAGATTATAAGCTTCATGAATGTAGGGACTTTGTCTCATTCACCACTGTATAGAATATTGCCCAGCACTAGAATAATGCTGGCACATAGTGGGCCCCACTAAATATGTAGCAAAAGACCAAGTAAGACTAGTTAGTGCATCGAGCAGCTCACAGTGCCCTCAACAAAGAAGCCTGAGATCTTCCTGCAAGGGAAACCATTTTGCTTACATTTTTTAATTTAATTTTTTATTTTATATTGGAGTACAGTTGATTTACAATATTGTGTTAGTCTCAGGTGTACAGCAAAGTGATTCAATTATACATATACATATATCCATTCTTTTTCAAATTCTTTTCCTATATAGGTTATTACAGAATGTTGAGTAGAGTTCCTTGTGCTGTATAGTAAGTCCTTGTTGATTATTTTCCATATAGTAGTGTGTATATGTTAATCCCAAACTCCTAATTTATCCCTCTCCCCCAGTACATATATACAGGGGAATACTACTGAGTCATAAAAATGAATGAAATAATGCCATTTGCAGCAACATGGATGGACCTAGAGATTATCATACTAAGTGAAATAAGACAGAGAAAGACAAATACCATATGATATCACTGATATGTGGAATCTATTGATACAAATGAATTTATTTACAAACAGACTCACAGACTTCAAAAACAAACTTATGCTTACATTTTTGATTCTTAATATTCCAGTGTCTATAATATGGGGCTCAATTTTATTGTACACATCTCATTTTGGCTTCTTGCATTCACCACCATGCAGGATGGTCTTTTTTGACTTCCTGAAGTTCTCTAAACCATGTGCAGAGGATGGCTGACACACTTGTTAGCTCAGGATAAATTCTTTATTAGGTTTCCATTATCCCACAAATCTTAATGTCCCAATATGCTTTTAAAAATACAATAGCAAAACTTTTTATTGCAAAAGCCACACAGGCTAAATGCTACATGGTATCCTGGTTTGGATCCTGTAACAGAAAAAGTACATTAATGGAAAACCTGGTAAAACCTAAATGAAGTCTGGAGTTTAGTGATGTACAATGTTAATTTCTTAGTGTTCATAAAGGCACCAGAGTGATGAAAGGTAACTTTAGGGTAATCTAGGTGAAGGGCATACATGAATCCTATGTATTATCTTTACAAATCTTCTGTATCTCAAAAATTATTTCAGAATTAAAAGATTAAAAAATAAGTGTGCAGGCTGGTAGAGTACATATTGGGAGTTTAAAAGCCAGAGTGTAACCGAATCACAAAATCTCAGCACTGGGAGGGATCTCATGTAAAATCCAGAACAACCTCCCTACATCATAGATTAGGAATTAAAGCCAAGAGTGAAGCAATTGAAAAAGCAGTGAAACAAGTACATTAAGTATAAGTGCTATTATCTTAATCCTAATTGATATGGTGCTTTATAGTTTATAAAGTATTCCTCAGTCATACATTCATTTGCTTATTCATTCACTACCAAATGTTTATTATCACAAACTTTGCCAGACTCCAAGATTATGAAGATAAATAACATACAGTCTATGCCCTTGTGCTACTCATGGTCTAATCTTATTTGATCTTCACAATAATACTGCAAGGCAGCATTACTATTTCCCCCATTTTATACATGAAGGAACGTGGTTCAGAAGCATTAGGAGACTTGCCTGTTCATAGCTAGTGCAGAGGTGGAACCCAAGCCACAGTGCTGATGCCACAGTGCTGCCAGTGAATATTAAATGTTGGTGGTATTTTTGGTCTTGAATAAAGTTGTAGTCAGTTCTGGGCTAAAGAAGATATCACACCTATGTAAGATTGACCTCTGAGGGAAACAAGGTTGAGTGTGGGAGAATAGAGTTATAGCAGATCTAGGATTCTTGCCAACTTTCCATCTTGGTCATTGTCCTGAGATCTAGGAATCAGTTGTCTGAGGGAACTTGGGCTTTGCAAAATGGCTCTTGGCTGTGCTCATAGGATGGTAAACGTTCACTCCTCCCAGATTTGCTTCTGTCTGCATACTTGTCAGACATAATATTCCTAATGAATAAGAGGTTTCCACAGAATTAGGATACCTTTCTCTCTCCTCTCTCTCTCTCTGTATGCGTGTGTTTCTTCAAGGTATCTTGAAGTAATTGAAAGAATATGGACTTTGGAGACAAACAGAACAGTTCTCAAAATGCAGCCCCACTACTAACTTTAGGCAAGTCATGTCAACTTTCTAAGCCTCAGCTTCTACTTCTACAAAGACAATGCCCCAGAATTGTTGTGAGAATTAAATGAGATAATATATATGTATTATTGGCTGTGTGTCCTTTGGGGAATTACTTAACCTCTCCAAACCTGAGTTTCCTTATCCATCAAATGGTGGTGGTGGTGGGGAACTGATTATCCAAGCCCATTTCACGGGATTGTTTTCATGATTAAAATAAATAATGCAGGTATAGTGCTTAACACAATGGCTGGCACATGGTAAGTCCTATATAAGAGTTATTTATCCTTACTATAATGACTACTCCCTGGAAACTGAAACTCAAAGAGATAAACGTCACACAGTTGGTAAATTATAAAGCTGGAGTTGAAATATACAAATTGCTAGATTACAAAGACCACTGATAGGTAACATTCTGTTTTGGGAACATATAATTCAGTATACATATTAAGTGTACAATATGAGTGTCAAATATTTTTCACATTTCAGATAACACAGTGGTAGTATTAGATCTCTTGGTTAACAAATATTGTAAATAATTGACTTCAGGAGCTCCTGTGGTTAATTAAGCCTGAAATCCCTGCGTGACCTGGAACTGTTCTCAGGCCAAAAGTGATCTCAGGACACAAATGCATCTCATAATATAACCTGGATCTTCTCAGAGGCCTTTGGGTTAGCCTCTACTGCTTGTATTTTTCTAAAACAGGGCAGGAGTTTGTGTTTTGGGAAGAATTTCTATTTCTCCCTTGTCCTGTCCTATGGCTTTCTATCCAGAGAAGCTGTTCAGCAGTTCATTTCTGATTCACCATCTTGAAACCTGCTATATACTAGCAGAATTAAAACCCGACATGGAGAAGATAGCAGAACTCTTACCCAGATGTGGGCAGGAAGAGAGCAGACAGCATATAACTCAGCATTATTTAAAGAGACTGTTCATATCCCCATCATTGTGGCAGGGGGACCAGTAATCAGTGGTACAGTGTTTACCTTCAAAACCCGTGCACTATCCCACGATGAGATGGTTCAGAGATAGTACATGTTAGGTGAAATGTGTGATGGTGACATCAATGTATCATGAGGAAGAAAAATCAGCAAGAGTTACAATTGTCAAGAAAGGAAGATTTCTTGGAGCAGGTGAGCTTCAAATTATGTTTTATCATCTACTTTCTGAGGCTAATCTTACTGCCCCACTGGAAGGGTTCAACCTTGATAATTCCTAATGTAGGCTCCAACAGAAAGTGTTTTGTGGAGACTAAAATGTAGCTTCTTTCCATTTAATTGCAAATATTTATGATAATAGTGATAATAACAACTACTACCTTTCCTGCCTTCCTGCATTTTTTTTCAAACATCTTTATTAGAGTATAATTGCTTTACACTGTTGTGTTAGTTTCTGCTGTATAACAAAGTGAACCAGCTATATGTATACGTATACCCAATATCCCCTCCCTCTTGTATCTCCCTCCCACCATTCCTATCCCACCCCTCTAGGTAGTCACAAAGCACCGAGCTGATCTCCCTGTGCTATGATAGCTTCCCACTGGCTATCTATTTTACATTTGGTAGTGTATATACGTCCATGCCACTCTCTCACTTTGTCCCAGCTTACCATCCCCCTCTCCGTGTCCTCAAGTCCATTTTCTACTTCGAATCTTTATTCCTGTCCTGCCCCTAGGTTCATCAGAACCAATTTTTTAAAGATTCCATATATATGTGTTAGCATACAGTATTTCTTTTCTCTTTCTGACTTACTTCACTCTGTATGACAGGCTCCATCCACCTCACTACAAATAACTCAATTTCGGTTCTTCTTATGGCTGAGTAATATTTCTTTGTATATATGTGTCACATCATCTTTATCCATTCATCTGTCGATGGACACTAAGGTTGGGTCCATGTCCTGGCTATTGTAAATAGTGCTAAAATGAACATTGTGGTACATGACTCTTTTTGAATTATGGTTTTCTCAGGGTATATGCCCACTAGTGGAATTTCTGGACCAAAGAGTAGTTCTATTTTTAGTTTTTTAAGGAAACTCCATACTGTTCTCCATAGTGGCTGTAACAATTTACATTCCCACCAACAATGCAACAGGGTTGCCTTTTCTCCACACCCTCTCCAGGATTTATTGTTTGTAGGTTTTTTGATCATGGCCATTCTGACCACTGTGAGGTGATACCTCATTGTAGTTTTGATTTGAATTTCTCTAATGATTAGTGATGTTGAACACTTTCATGTGTTTGTTGGCTACCTTTATATCTTCTTTAGAGAAATGACTATTTAGGTCTTCTGGCCATTTTTGGATTGTGTTTTTTGTTTTTGTGATATTGAGCTGCATGAGCTGCTTGTAAATTTTGGAGAAAAATCCTTTGTCGGTTGCTTCATTTGCAAATATTTTCTCCCATTCTGAGGGTTGCCTTTTTGTCTTGTTTATGGTTTCCTTTGCTGTGCAAAAGCTTTTAACTTTCATGAGGTCCCATTTGTTTATTTTTGTTTTCATTTCCATTTCTCTAGGAGGTGGGTCAAAAAGGATCTTGCTGTGATGTATGTCATAGAGTGTTCTGCCTATGTTTTCCTCTAAGAGTTTTATAGTGTCTGGCTTTATATTTTGGACTTTAATCCATTTTGAGTTTATTTTTGTGTATGGTGTTAGGAAGTGTTCTAATTTCATTCTTTTACATGTAGCTGTCCAGTTTTCCCAGCACCACTTATTGAAGAGGCTGTCATTTCTCCATTGTATATACTTGCCTCCTTTATCAAAGATAAGGTGACCATATGTGCGTGGGTTTATCTCTGGGCTTTCTATCCTGGTCCATTGATCTATATTTCTGTTTTTATGCCAGTACCATACTGTCTTGATTACTGTAGCTTTGTAGTATAGTCTGAAGTCAGGGAACCTGACTCTTCCAGCTGCATTTTTCTTTCTCAAGATTGCTTTGGCTATCCAGGGTCTTTTGTGTCTCCATACAAATTTTAACATTTTTGGTTCTAGTTCTGTAAAAAATGCCATTGGTAATTTGATAGGGATTGCATTGAATCTGTAGATTGCTTTGGGTAGTATAGTCATTTTCACAATGTTGATTCTTCCAATCCAAGAACATGGTATATCACTCCATCTGTTTGTATCATCTTTAATTTCTTTCATCAGTGTCTTATAGTTTTCTGCATACAAGTCTTTTGTCTCCTTACGTAGGTTTATTCCTAGGTATTTTATTCTTTTTGTTGCAATAGTAAATGGGAGTGTTTCCTTAATTTCTCTTTCACATTTTTCAACATTAGTGTATAGGAATATAAGAGATTTCTGTGCATTAATTTTGTATCATGCTACTTTACCAAATTCATTGATTAGCTCTAGTAGTTTTCTGGTAGCATCTTTAGGATTATCTACGTATAGTGTCATGTCATCTGCAAACAGTGACAGCTTTACTTCATCTTTTCTGATTTTGATTCCTTTTATTTCTTTTTCTTCCCTGATTGCTGTGGCTAAAACTTCCAAAACATGTGGAATAATAGTGGGGAGAGTGGGCAACTTTGTCTTGTTCATGATCTTAGAGAAAATGGTTTCAGTTTTTCACCATTGAGAATGATGTTGGCTGTGGGTTTGTCATATATGGCCTTTATTATGTTGAGGTAGGTTCCCTCTCTGCCTCCTATCTAGAGAGTTTTTATGATAAATGGGTGTTGAATTTTGTTGAAAGCTTTTTCTGCATCTATTGAGATTATCATATGGTTTTTACCTTTCAGTTTGTTAATATGGTTTATTACATTGTTGATTTGCATATATTGAAGAATCCTTGCATTCCTGGGATAAACCTCACTTGACAATGGTGTATGATCCTGTTAATGTACTATTGGATTCTGTTTGCTAGTATTTTGTTGAGGATTATTGCATCTATGTTCATCAGTGATATTGGCCTGTAGTTTTCTTTTATTGTGACAACTTTGTCTGGTTTTGGTATCAGGGTGATGGTGGCCTCATACAATGAGTTTGGGAGTCTTCCTCCCTCCTCTATATTTTGGAAGAGTTTGAGAAGGATAGGTGTTAGCTTTTCTCTAAATGTCTGATAGAATCGCCTGTGAAGCCAGCTGGTCCCGGGCTTTTGTTTGTTGGAAGATTTTTAATCACAGTTTCAATTTCAGTGCTTGTGATTGGTCTGTTTATATTTTCTAGCTCTTCCTGGTTCAGTCTCAGAAGGTTGTGCTTTTCTAAGAATTTGTCCATTTCTTCCAGGTTGTCCATTTTATTAGCATATAGTTGCATTTACTAATCTCTCATGATCCTTTCTATTTCTGCAGTGTCAGTTGTTACTTCTTTTTCATTTCTAAATCTGTTGATTTGAGCCTTCTCCCTCTTTTTCATGATGAGTCTGGCTAATGGTTTATCAATTTTGTTTATCTTCTCAAAAAACCAGCTTTCAGTTTTATTGATCTTTGCTATTGCTTCCTTCATTTAGTTTTCATTTATTTCTTATCTGATCTTTATGATTTCTTTACTTCTGCTAACTTTGGGGAGTTCTTTGCTCTTCTTTCTCTAATTGCTTTAGGTGAAAGGTTACATTGTTTATTTGAGATTTTTATTGTTTCTTGAGGTAGGATTGTATTGCTAAAAACTTCCCTCTTAGAACTGCTTTTGCTGCATCCCATAGGTTTTGAGTTGCCGTGTTTTCATTGTCATTTGTTTCTAAGTATTTTTTTATTTCCTCTTTCCTTTCTTCAGTGATTTCTTGGTTATTTAGTATTGTATTTTTTAGCTTATATCTGTTTGTATTTTTTTACATTGTTTTTTCCTGTAATTGATATCTAGTCTCATAGCGTTGTGGTCAGAAAAAATGCTTGATACAATTTCAGTTTTCTTACATTTACTGAGGCTTGATTTGTGATCCAATATATGATCTATCCTGGAGAATGTTCCATGAGCACTTGAGAAGAACGTGTATTCTGTTGTTTCTGGATGGAATATCCTATAAATATTAATTAAGTCCATCTTGTTTAATGTGTGATTTAAAGCGTGTGTTTCCATATTTATTTTCATTTTGGATGATCTGTCCATTTGTGAAAGTGGGGTGTTAAAGTCCCCTACTATTATTGTGTTACTGTTGATTTCCCCTTTTATGGCCGTTAGCATTTGCCTTATGCATTGAGGTGCTCCTATACTGGGTGCATAAATATTTACAATTTTTATATCTTCTTCTTGGATTGACCCCTTGATCATTATGTAGAGTCCTTCTTTGTCTCTTGTAATAGTCTTTTTTTTTTAAGTCTATTTTGTCTGATATGAGAATTGCTATGCCAGCTTACTTTAGATTTCCATTTGCATGGAATATTTTTTCCATCCCATCACTTTCAGTCTGTATGTGTCCCTAGGTCTGAAGTGGGTCTCTTGTAAACAGCATATATACAGGTCTTATTTTTGTATCCATTCAGCCAGTCTATGTCTTTTTGTTGGAGCATTTAATCCATTTACATTTAAGGTAATTATCAATATGTATGTTCCTATTACCATTTTCTTAATTGTTTTATGTTTGTTTTTGTAGGTCTGTTCCTTCTCTTGTGTTTCCTGTCTAGAGAAGTTCCTTTAGCATTTGTTGTAAAGCTGGTTTGATGGTGCTGAATTCTCTTAGCTTTTGCTTGTCTCTAAACATTTTGTTTTCTCTGTTGAATCTGAATGAGATCCTTGCTGGGTAGAGTAATCTTGGTTGTAGGTATTTCCCTTTCATCACTTTAAATATGTCCTGCCATTCCCTTCTGGCTTGCAAAGTTTCTGCTGAAAGGTCAGCTGTTAACCTTATGGGGATTCCCCTGTATGTTATTTGTTTCTTTTCCCTTGGTGCCTTTACTATTTTTTCTTTGTATTTAATTTTTGATAGTTTGATTTTATGTGTCTTGGCATGTTTCTCCTTGGATTTATCCTGTATGGGAACTCTCTGTGCTTCCTGGACTTAGGTGACTATTTCCTTTCCCGTGTTAGGGAAGTTTTCAACTATGATCTCTTCAAATATTTTCTCAGACACTTTCTTTTTCTCTTCTTCTTCTGGGACCCCTATAATTTGAATGTTGGTGTGTTTAATATTGTCCCCAAGGTCTCTGAGACTGTCCTTAATTCTTTTCATTCTTTTTTCTTTATTCTGCTCTGCAGTAGTTATTTCCACTATTTTATCTTCCAGGTCCCTTATCCATTGATCTGCCTCAGTTATTCTGCTATTGATTCCTTCTAGAGATTTTAAAATTTCATTTGTTGTGTTGTTCATCATTGTTTGTTTGCTCTTTAGTTCTTCTAGGTCCTTGTTCAACATGTCTTGTATTTTCTCCATTCTATTTCCAAGATTTTGGAGCATGTTTACTATCATTACTCTGAAATCTTTTTCAGGTAGACTGCCTATTTCCTCTTCGTTTATTTGGTCTGGTGGATTTTTATCTTGCTCCTTCATCTGCTGCATATTTCTCTTTCTTCTCATTTTGTTTAACCTAATGTATTTGGGGTCTCCTTTTCACAGGCTGTAGGTTCATAGTTCCTGTTGTTTTTGGTGTCTGCCCCTAGTGGGCAAGGTTGGTTCAGTAGGTTGTGTAGGCTTGCTGGTGGAGGGGACTGGTGCCTGTGTTCTTGTGGATGAGGCTGGATCTTGTCTTTCTGGTGGGCAAGACTGTGTCTTGTGGTGTGTTTTGGGGAGTCTGTGACCTTATTGTGATTTTAGGCAGCCTCTCTGCTAATGGGTGGGGTTGTGCTTCCGTCTTGCTAATTGTTCGGCATTGGGCTTCCAGCACTGGAGTTTGCTTGCTGTTGGGTGGAGCTCAGTCTTAACGTTCAGATGGAGATCTCTGGGAGAGCTCCTTTCCTGCCCTTTCATAATAAACTTTGTGCTATGCTCTGGGGTAGACACTTGACATATAGCTTCTCTTTAATCTTCATGTAATACTATCAGGGTAGAAATTGTCATACCCATTTTGTGGAAGTAGGTATAAATGTCAGCAGAAAGGACAAGATGGGGAATGGAGTCATTCTGTTGGGGTTTAAGAGAGAAATCCAGAACTTTTAAAGCTCCTTTAAGTAGGTAAATGTGCTCCCAAATTGGTTTGCCTCTGCCCCTTGCCATTTCACTGCCCCACCATCCCAAGCCAGTCTCTTGTTTCTCTTTTCTGTCTTTAGTACAAATCTACTTCTTCTCTCCAATATCTGTATTGTTGTGGTGTCTCTTATTAGCACAGTTGTCTGGAAAGGATTGCAGACCAAGTACAGCACCTGACATAGAGTAGGTTCTAATGACTATTTGTTGAAAAACTTAACAAACATTCTGAAACTCTGTGACCCATGTTATAAATGTCTGATAGCAACTCAAAGGATTATTCTGGGGAAAATAGAATTTACAGGAGTCAAACTTTACTCTAAAAGAATGAGTCCCCCTTGGTGGAATTTAAACCCTCATCAAGCTGGGTTGGGAGAGAAACACTGGGGAGTAAGAGCTTTGCCACATGGTCTCCCGGTCACATGGAGTGGCCACCAGCCTGGATGATGATCAAAGCTGCTCTTATTTCATATTTGCCGTGGAGCTGTACACTGGATAGCAGTCCTGGAAACACGTCTGTATGTTTATAGGGCTGGAAAAAAGCTACCAGCACAACCAGCCCACCCATTCGATGGGACTGTAAAAGCTCTTAACCAAGATAGTGCTGTTTTCCTTTACCCTGTTCTCCACTCAACCCAATGCCACCCCCAAGTTGCTAAGAGTTTGGACTTTCTTTGAGTTGGGACTGAGACCAGCAGAGACTGGAAGGAGAGACTAAAACTTCACAGAGGAGTTCACCAGCAAAACCAGATATGTGCACACCTTCCAGTCCTGGCCTCCATCATTGGGCCTGACCAACAGCCCTGGATCCAATGAAGAACACAAAAAAACAGTGAGAAAGCCTGGCCAGAGATTGGACCAGAAGCAGAATGACAATCCCGGAGCAGCAGTTTGTGCTCCCTGAAAGTTCATGACCAGGAGCTTTGGCCTCAGAAAAATCTGAGTTTGGATCCTGGATCTTCCTGTTTCTATCTTCGCCAAGATTTTTGCAGGCATCATTTTATTTCATCCTCACAGTGACTTAGATGAGGCTCCACACAGGATATGAAGGTCAGGGCTAGGACCAGAACTCATGCTGCTGATTCCTCAACAAGGGCTCTTTCCCCTGCATCCTATCACTTCCATGTTTTGTTATTGTGGACACAGGAGAAGGTTTTGTCTTTGCTTTTAGGGTGAAGGCCCTGAGAGAAACCACTTTCAGAAAGACCACTTTCTCAGAAAAGGTCCATGACTATTGTCAGAGGAGGAGTAACTGCCTGCTGATTTTCCTTCTAGAAAGTTTCTAGTGTCAGATGGAGCACAGCTAACAGTGCTCCAGTTTGTGAAACTGAGCCTCCAGGCATCAAAGAGATGATAAGAAAGAAAATATGGCTTTTCAAATGGAGAGGAGAGAGTCCTGAATGAGGGCACCCCAGGGTCCTGAGACTCTGAGGGAATGTTCTCAGGGAGTCTGTGCCTAGGGCTCAGCTGGGGTCCTATCACTGTACACCAGGAAAGCTACAGTCTTGGGCTCAAACTCTTTTCTGTGGACCATTCAGGAGCAACAACCAAGTTCTGGGAAGTAAAGCAGATCCTCAAGAATGTCTTTTCACCATCAACCTTTTTAAAAAATTGAATCTGGGGCTTCCCTGGTGGCGCAGTGGTTGAAAGTCCGCCTGCCGATGCAGGGGACATGGGTTCGTGCCCCGGTCCGGGAGGATCCCACATGCCGCGGAGCGGCTGGGCCTTAAAAAAAAAAAAAAAAAAAAAAAAGCATCTTGATTAGTTGCTAATAAAACTCTTAAAAAAAAAATTGAATCTGAATCACTTTAATGATTCAAGTTTTCTCCAACTTCCCCCGCCACTCCCATTGACAGGCTGCCCTCACTCCCTTTCTCACCTGCCTGGTTCCTGTGTTTGCAATCCTGCAGTTTGTGGCCAAATGTTTAACTGAGTCTTATTAAATAAGGTACTTTTTAAAAAGGTGATTGAAAGGGAGAGAAACGCCTAAAACTATATTCATTTTTCACCCTCGTCCTGGAGTAGGCTTTGTTCCTGAAAGAGAAGGTGGAAGTGGGAAGATGGATTGCTCAATGTGAGTTCCTGAGAACTACTTGGAGGGAGTTTCAGGGCCCTTCCTGGATTTGAATGACAGGCTTTTTAAAGTCCATTCTGCCTCTGATAATGGAAGATGCCCTGATCATTCATTTGTTCATCATTCTTCCATCAAACATTTGTTAGACCCCACTGTCAGGCACTGTGGGGAATTCAAATTGAAGATTAAGTGATCTTTCTCCTTCAAGGACTTTACCATCTATTGGGGGCAATAAGTCATACTCAATTATCTATGCTGCAAAGTGGGTGTGTCAGTGACTAAGACAGTCGACTGCTGTGAGCTTTGTTTTAGGGAAACAGCAGCTCAAGGAACACATATGAGTCCACCAGCTTTCCACTGATGGAGACTGGGAAGCCAAGGGCAGATTTCACAGAGTATACTCACAAGTGCCGTGTGGACTAAATGAAAGTATGATGACAATAGTAAGTAATTTATTAATCATTAATAGACACTATCCCCAGAGTTGTACATACATCGCCTTATTTGGTCTTCACAATAACTTTAATAAGTACATACTGTTATTATGCCCATTTTACAGATGAGGAAACTGAGACCATTAGAGGGTCTGAAGCCTGTCAAAGGTGACACAGTCAGAAGTGGTTGGAGCACCAGTCCAGCAACATAGCCTATGCTCTTAACCACCTTGCTATACTGCTCCCACATGAGTGTGAAAATGTACCCTTACAAAACTCCAATTCTAGAAGGAATAATTTCATTGTGTTGGCCTCATGTACTGCCAAACTCCAGTGCAGGCTCACTACTAAAATGTGAGTGCAATGGGACAGAAGCTGGGGGAGGTGAGCTCTCTTTGGTTGTCTAACTTTCATCATATGTTCTTAGGCCCTGGGCCTGTAATGTCCAAATAATCTTCACAGGGCAGTGTTATCTGAGGTGGTGTGTGAAAGAGTGACACACACACACTTCCCATACAGGACTATGGGGTCAGCTGCCTGGCTGGCAGCCGGCGGAGAATTCATGGAACTTGGATAGCCTTCAGAACTGGTACCCTGTGAAACCATTCAGCTTATCTTGCTACATTTATTTTTGCTTATGGGAACTCACCACCCTGGGAATGCTATCCCCGTGATAGTCTGAGTGCACAGGACAAACCAAGACAATGGAACAACAGCTCCAGGGAAACCACAGCCTGGCTCAGTTCTGAAAGGGCTGTTTTAGAGGAAGGCAGAATTTTAGTGATGGTAAGGAGGAAGCTCACAGAGAGCACCAGTTTGCTGCACCGTCTCTCTTTGGACACATATGAGCTTTGTTTACAACTCTTAGAGCTTTCTGTTGAAGTTGGCTTTCACTCGCATTGCTAGGATTAGGATAGAATAAGACCATGCTGGAAGATCAGCCCCCAAGGCTACCCTTCAGACCTTGGTTGTCCATTCCAAGTGTGTGGCTTCCTGATACATACCAGGTGTTTTCCAAGGCGGTAATACTCCTGATGAGATGCGAGTACTGGGAGAGCAAAGAAGACTAGATCATCAAAGAGCACAGGTCTCAATTTACGTCATAAATTGCACTATTGATCTCCTACAGTTGAGCTTTCTAAGGTCTCCCAGAACTTCTTACAGGTCCTGGGAACAGGGAATTCAAGCCAGTTTGTATGGTGACCGAGTACCAAGCCCATCTCTCAATTCTTCTTTCCACACAGAAGCACTGTGATTGAAACAGAATAGTGAGGGAGTACAAGTTTGTTGAATGAATGAATGAATGAATGGATAAATCAACACATGTTTGAATATATATAAGCATAAATGAATAAATGAATAATAAATGATGAAAAGTACAGATGCTTTCTGACCAGACACGAAATATATTTAATATCTAGTTTTGTCAGACCCAGAAGATCATTTCCAATAATTAAAAAGAATGAAATGAAATCCAGTCACTGATGGTTTTATAGTTTGTGTGTCAGCAAGGTCCCTCTCACCTATCAGCATCAGGTACTTATTCTTACCTTATCTATTATATTTTCTGGAAACTTACCTTTCCTTGAAAAGCAGGGTTGTATTCCAGCAGCTGTCAGGTTGTGACACAGAGACAACTGCCTTCTCTGCTTACTCATAAGAGGGAACATGATCAATGGCCAGGTGGGTAAAAATACAAAGAAGCAGAGGTAGCTAAAGACCTCCTTTGGAAGGTTTTATGAAAGCTCTCACTCTGCGCAAGGTGGGAGCCCACTGTGGCCAGGTGGAGAACAGCAACCTCATCAACACAGCAAAAGGAGCAAGCCTTAAGGCACCGGTGGGATATGGGGAAGGAGTGGGAGAAAGTGGGACAGGAGATGGAACAAAGGGAGAAATGATTACACTGTTCTAAGCCAACGCTTAGCTAGCAAGGTGCTGTGAAGATGAAACAGGCTGATTCCTAGACCAACAGCAGCCCAGATAGAATGAAACAGTGAAAATTCATGTGACTGCAGGGAGGGTCTGTAGACTAGAAGAATTAGAACTGAGCAGCTTAGACAGGAAAGGGACCCTTAGAGGATGTTTGAGGAGTTCAGGTGGCCCGTCACCACTCTGTAAGGACTGCCTCCATATGCCAGGACCCACAGTGGGCACTGGGGAAAGAATTTTGACCAAACACTCCCTGACCACGTAGAGCTTGCTGTCTAGTGGGCAATAGAAAGATTCCTGGATAAGTTGTGAAAACTTGGGGTTGTGGTCCCAGCTCCCCACAGCTTGTACTGGGTCACCCTGTACAAATCGCTGTGCCCATCTGGGCTTTGCCTGCAGAGTATCCTTGTGCTCAGCCTCCAGGCTTATGCTTCTAAGAAGGTCTTGTGAAAGCTTCTCTTTGTATTCTTTTTATTTTAATTCAAGTAATGTGAATTATATTATCTTTTATTTTAAATGGCATGAACAATATAATATTGCATTTGTAAAAATTCTAGATGCCTCTATATGCATTCATTTATGCATTCTTCCATCTAACAATATATTCATAGAGGTCTAACAAGAGCAGAGTTTCCCAATTTTCCTTCGGTTGAAAGACTGTGAATCATTTGAATTTTAATGGCGAGTATACATCATTCCTACCAGTAAAACAAAGGTTTTTTATGATTTGCATAAAAGTAGAATAAATTGTAAGGAATCTAGGTCATTGAAAGAGTGTCATGACTCAATAACTGAGGGAGCTGGGATCTTGGAAAGGGGGGCTCTACTTGTGCATCATTGTGGTTGGTTTACTTGGACTTGTTCTCTTCTCTTCAGGTACCAGACGTGCTCCAACAATGGACTGGTGGCAGGGTTCCAGAGCCGCTACTTCGAGTCAGTGCTGGATCGGGAGTGGCAATTTTACTGTTGTCGCTACAGCAAGAGATGCCCATATTCCTGCTGGTGAGTTTAGCAGCCAAACGCAACTCCTCACTGCTTCTGGGGCTGGAGGGGAGCTTGCGGGGTGGTGGGGGGCGGTGCTCTGGTCCAGGCTTCTGGCTTCAAATAAGCCTGGGCTGTCACAAACAAGTTTTAATTATAGCATCTAGCCTATAGAAGGGGATGGATGGATGGATGGATAGATGAGTGGAAGAAAATGTCAGAATAATACTCACACTGGGAGAGAACTTACAGGTCATCAACCCACTGCTCCTATATCCCTCTTTTGGCAGAAAAGGAAACAAACAGTATAGAGCAAGGATGTGACTTGCCAGAAGCCACCCAGCTATTTCATGGGGGTTCACTTCTAAGCTGAAGCGTACTGACTCCTGTTTTAGTGCTCTTTTCCCTCTATCACAATAACTACTCATCACATCCAAGGCTGCTGAACCCATCTGGGAACTTATGTTTTCCCACGGGACTTCTTTGGAAGAAGCCAACCCTGTTCCAGGTCAGAGTGGCAAACACAGTATATAATTACAGACTGAAAAAGGAGGCTAGTGCTTTCTAGATAACTATGTAATTCCAGTCTGTGAAATTTTGTTCCTTTCCGGCTCCCTGGGCTGATGCCAAATATCCCCTGACCTAGACTTTGGGTTGACTAGGAGAATGTGTGTATATTTATTTATCCTGATAACTTACACTGGATGTTGACAACGTAACTTGTCCCAAGTTCTTCAGTCTGCAAACAAGTCAGACATTTCTGCTTTGGACAAAGGAATCCAAAAGTCAACATTTGAAGGTTGGCTGACTCAAATGATGTATCTCTCCACTGTGTGAGGCTTGGAAGAACAGCCTTGTGGGTTATGCTTATTCTCTGCAACCAGAGAGCATTATTCCACAGATGCCCACTTGGGGCACAATGTCTCTAGGGATATGCATCTCAAAACTCTTAACATTTTTCTGTTTGAAGCAATGATAAATGGTAACTTCAGAGATCAAGGTCAGCTGATATCAGTAGCTAGCTGATGGGGCAGGGACCTCGTCCAGCTTTCCAAAATGCCTCCATAAAGCTGTTCTGACTCCACCACAGCAGGCAAACAGGCATGGCTAGGGTGTAGAATATAACTGTGAAAGGTCCTGAATCCAAGGCCAAAGGGGCTTCACATTCTGGGGTAGAGAAGAAGGAGCCCACCAATCATTAAGATGCTAGGAAATTAATGAACATGGAACTATGTAGGTAGGCACAAAGTCTTGATATCAAAGACTGACAAATAGAGATGTGCAACTTTTCTTAAGTTGCCCAAGACATTCAAATCTCTGGTAGCAGCATTTATCCTTGGCTTTGGTTTACAACGGTCTGCCCATCTTCCTTCACCACCCTACCCTGCCCCTTCCTCATCCCACTACATCACCCAGACATGTCACTGATGGTTGGTAGAACCAAAGGGTGGGGGGAGAGAGGAGAGAATTACTCAGAAAGACACAGCAAGTCAACTTAGAAGCGGTCCCTCTAAGGAAGGCTTCACTTGGCTGCACCTCTTTCTGGTTGCATGGTGTTAGAGCTGAGAGCTACCACAGTTGTCAAGGAAATGGTACTTTTTCAAAGGGACCCTTGGAGCAGCAGCAGAATGAGACTGCCATATCACCATGGTAAGCAGTTCATGACTCACTATCCCACTGGTATGTCTAGACATTTTAGTGGCATCTTTAAATTTCCGGAGTCATGACGGTATATGTTTTTCTAAATTGAATGAAACCTCTAGGGCACGAATTAGGTCATAGTTCTTCAGGATCTAAGCATATTGCCTGGCACAAAGTGGGCCCTTAATAAATTTCTCGGATGAATAACAAAACATCACAGGTGCATAGGAACTGTAACAGTGGTGAAACCTGACATTGATAGGATGATGTTTTATAGTGGAAAAAGACTTCATTCACGAGCATCATTTTATGTGATCCTTTTAACAGCTCTTTGGAGTGAGAACTGTTTTCCCACACCTTCCCACAGTGAAAACTCCTGATAACTCTCTTATTTGAAACCTTCCCTTACATCACTTTAACTAGCTTGAATCACCTCCCAGGGAACTGGACATGTGTAGGTGGGGACATTTTTCTCTTCCCACTTTGAAGTCCATTCTGCAGCATTGAGCCTGACACTGAGAAGTGAGCATCTATCCTCTCTGTGCTTGCAAGCTTTTAGGGATTCAGGAATAGCACCACTCTGCACAGGAAAAAAAAAATCATCCAACCAACTCCCACATAAGTGCGCGATTTATTTGTTTGGTGGGAACCAAGGTGCTGCTCCCATTTCAGCCTCTGCAGTTTCTCATGAGATAATACAGCATCACTGAACTCTGGCAAGAAAGTGAATTCCTGACAGATGCAGACATGGCGTCACTCACCGGTCCCCACTGGGATTGGATACATATGTAAACGTTACACATATTTATTTATATGTGAGAATTAATTCTTAGTCCATTCATCTGCAAACCACAAACACGTCACTGAGGAAGCCACAACCTTTCACAGACTGTTTGAAATAATTCCTCAGTCTCCAAACAGCTCCAGCAGCTGCATGCCATGCACCAGGCTGTCCCCCATCAGCATGCTAAGGCTGTCCATGTGGAGAATATGTCCCAGGAACCGACAGTTTTGAATTGAGCATGTGTTTCCTTTCCTAAATGGTTCTTCTCCAGATTCGTGACCTTACATCAGGTTCACTGGATAATATGTTTTGACCAAAAAAATAATGGCCTTCCTCAGAATTAACATAGATAACCCATTAGTTTTCCTTCAGCCTTGAGTTTCTATGACTCTCAGATGTTGCATTCTATTTTCTGCTGCCTGGTCCCCCTCTCCCCTGCTCAAGTCATAGCCACAGAATTTTTCTTCTTAATTCCTAGATAGCTCTAGCTAACAACAACAAGAAAATCAGTTCATCATAATATTCTCCTCTGTCTACCCCAAAGCACTCCATCAAAGCTAATCTTTAACTTCTACTCTCATTATTCAGATTTTAATACAAGATGGATAGTCTCTGCATGACTGTTCCCCATGAAATCGTGGCAGACACAAGAATGACCTCATAGGCACCTCCACTGTGGCGTCTGTCACCCCCACCCCAGCTCAAATGCCTGCTGCGGCACTGTTCCCAGAGGTCTGGTGGGAAGGGCAGCTTCTACACTGGTTCTTCTGAGCAGGTGGGAAGCTGTTATTATAGAGATGGAGACACCCACACTTTGAGAAATAGGACTGAACGTTAATATTTAAAGCAGCTTGCATTGAGTTTAGATGCTTCGGTGCCCTGGACCAACCGTTGCCTGGCATTGCATGATGCACAAAGCACTCATTCGGGAGACAATGGCCCCTCTGAGCTTGAGCAAAATCAGTCATACCTTTCATCAGTTGGGGTGGCCATCGTAATTACTCTGCCATATTTATAATACAGAAATGTGTTTGCTGCATGCATATCAGTGCTGCCTCCCTTCTTATGCACAAACTTCAAGAGCAGAAATTTCAGAGATGTCGCTGGTTGTCTAGTAAGTATTGAGTAACGGAGGCCAGGCCCTACTTGCTACCTTAGAACAAAGTGAACCTCGCAATTTGAGACCAAATGTGTCATTTTGTTCTCCCTAGTCTGCTCTCCTTTACTGTTTTCTAGAAATAATCATTCATTCTTCTATTCATGAATTCATTTAATCAGACTGAATATAAATGAATATAAAATAAGTACAACTCATAGACTTTGACTCAGTTCCTGTTGATCACGATGATGATAATGATGATTGTTATTTATTGAGCACTTACCATGTGAACCCATTTACTTTGTTTAAAATTATATTTTATTTTTTACTACAGAAGGCTTTTATCAGTTATCTGTTTTATAAATATTAGTGTATATATGTCAATCCCAATCTCCCAATTCATCCCGCCACCGCCACCACCCCCGCTTTCCACCTTGGTGTCCATACATTTGTTCTCTACATCTTTGTCTCTATACCCTGCAAACTGGTTCATCTGTATCATTTTTCTAGGTTCCACATATATGCGTTAATATACGATATTTGTTTTTCTCTTTCTGACTTACTTCACTCTGTATGACAGTCTATAGGTCCATTCACGTCTCTGCAAATGACCCAATTTCGTTCCTGTTTATGGCTGAGTAATATTCCATTGTATATATGTACCACTTCTTCTTTATCCATTCATCTGTAGATGGGGATTTAGGTTGTTTTCATGACCTAGCTATTGTAAATAGAGCTGCAATGAAGTGTAGGGTGCATGTGTCTTTTTGAATTATGGTTTTCACTGGGTATATGCCCAGTAGTGGGATTGCTGGATCATGTGGTAATTCTATTTTTAGTTTTTTAGGGAACCTCCATACTGTTTTCCATAGTGACTGTATCAATTTACATTCCCACCAATAGTGGAAGAGGGTTCCCTTTTCACCACACCCTCTCCAGCATTTGTTTATAGATTTTCTGATGATGCCCATTCTAACTGGTGTGAGGTGATACCTCATTGTAGTTTTGATTTGCATTTCTCTAATAATTAGTGATGTTGAGCAGCTTGTCATGTGCCTCTTGGCCATTTTATTGTCATACCGCTGCTTATAGTAGTCTCTTAGGATGTGGAAGAGGGTTCCCTTTTCTCCACACCCTGTCCAGCATTTGTTGTTTATAGATTTTCTGATGATGCCCATTCTAACTGGTGTGAGGTGATACCTCATTGTAGTTTTGATTTGCATTTCTCTAATAATTAGTGATGTTGAGCAGCTTGTCATGTGCCTCTTGGCCATTTTATTGTCATACCGCTGCTTATAGTAGTCTCTTAGGATGCTTTGTATTTCTGCGGTGTCTGTTGTAACTTCTCCTTTTTCATTTCTAATTTTATTGATTTGAGTCCTCTCCCTCTTTTTCTTGATGAGTCTGGCTAAAGGTTTATCAATTTTCTTTATCTTTTCAAAGAACCAGTTTTTAGTTTTATTGATCTTTGCTACTGTTTTCTTTGTTTCTGTTTCATTTATTTTTGCTCTGATCTTTATGATTTCTTTCCTTCTACTAACTTTGGGTTTTGTTTGTTCTTCTACCTCTAGTTCTATTAGGTATAAGAGTAGGCTTTTTATTTGAGATTTTTCTTGTTTCTTGAGGTAGGATGGGATTGCTATAAACTTCCCTCTTAGAACTGCTTTTGCTGCATCCCATAGGTTTTGGATCGTCGTGTTTCTGTTGTCATTTGTCTCTAGGTATTTTTTAATTTTCTTTTTGATATATTCAGTGATCTCTTGGTTATTTAGTAACGTATTGTTTAGCCTCCATGTGTTTGTGGGGGTTTTCCTTTTTTTCCCTGTAATTTGTATCTAATCTCATAGTGTGCTGGTCGGAAAAAATGCTTGATATGATTTCAATTAATTTACCGAAGCTTGATTTGTGACCCAAGATGTGATCTCTCCTGGAGAATGTTCCATTTGCACTTGAGAAGAAAGTATAATCTGCTGTTTTTGGATGGAATGTCCTATAAATATCAATTAAATATATCTGGTCTATTGTGTCATTTAAAGCCTGTGTTTCCTTATTAATTTTCTGTCTGGATGATCTGTCCGTTGGTGTAAGTGAGGTGTTAAAGTCCCCCACTATTATTGTATTACTGTCGATTTCCTCTTTTATAGCTGTTAGCAGTTGCCTTATGTATTGAGGTGCTCCTATGTTGGGTGCATATATATTTATAATTGTTATATCTTCTTGGATTGATCCCTTGGTCATTCTGTTGTGTCCTTCCTTGTCTCTTGTGACATTCTTTACTTTAAAGTCTATTTTATCTGATATGAGTATTGCTACTCCAGCTTTCTTTTGATTTCCATTTGCATGGAATATCTTTTCCATCCCTTCACTTTCAGTCTGTATGTGTCCCTAGGTCTGAAGTGGGACTCTTGTAGACAGCATATATATGGGTCTTGTTTTTGTATCCATTCAGTGAGCCTGTGTCTTTTGGTTGGAGCAGTTAATCCATTCATGTTTAAGGTAATTATTGATATGTATATGCCTATTACCATTTTCTTAATTGTTATGGGTTTGTTTTTGTAGGTCCTTTTCTTCTCCTTGTTTCCCACTTAGAGAAGTTCCTTTATCATTTGTTGTAGAGCTGGTTTCGTGGTGCTGAATTCTCATAGCTTTTGCTTGCCTTTAACGCTTTTGACTTCTCTGTTGAATCTGAATGTGATCCTTGCCAAGTAGAGTAATCTTGGTTGTAGGTTCTTCCTTTTCATCACTTTAAATATATCGTGGCACCCCCCTCTGGCTTGTAGAGTTTCTGCTGAAAAATCAGCTATTAACCTTATGGGAGTTCCCTTGTATGTTATTTGCCGTTTTTCCCTTGTTGTTTTCAATAATTTTTCTTTGTCTTTAATTTTTGTCAATTTGATTACCATGTGTCTTGGCATGTTTCTGCTTGGGTTTATCCTGCCTGGGACTCTCTGCACTACCTGGACTTGGGTGGCTATTTCCTTTCTCCTGTTAGGGAAGTTTTTGACTATAATCCCTTCAAATATTTCCTCAGGTCCTTTCTCTCTTTCTTGTCTTTCTGGGACCCCTATAATGCAAATGTTGGTGTGTTTAATGTTGTCCCAGAGGTCTCTTATTCTGTCTTCATTTCTTTTCATTCTTTTTTCTTTATTCTGTTCCACGGCAGTGAATTCCACCATTCTGTCTTCCAGGTTACTTATCCGTTCTTCTGCCTCAGTTATTCTGCTATTGATTCATTAGAGTGTATTTTTCATTTCAGTTATTGGATTGTTCATCTCTGCTTGTTTGTTCTTTAATTCTTTCTAGGTGTTTATTCTTTAATCCTTCTAGGTCTTTTTTAAACACACCTTGCATCTTCTCTATCTTTGCCTCCATTCTTTTTCCGAGGTCCTGGATAATCTTTACTATCATTATTCTGAATTTTTTTTCTGGAAGGTCGCTTGTCTCCACTTCATTTAGTTGTTTTTCTGGGGTTTTATCTTGTTCCTTCCTCTGGTACATAGTCCCCTGCCTTTTAACTTTGTGTATCTTTTGTGAATGTGGTTTTCCTTCCACAGGCTGCAGGAATGTAATTCTCCTTGCTTCTGCTGGCTGCCCTCTGGTGGATGAGGCTATCTAAGAGGCTTGTGCCTCGTTTACTTCTTATACATGTGACTCATGATACTATGACACAGATCAGAGAATAGAGGTGCAGAAATTGCGACTTGTTCAAAGTACTGAACTCAATTCCAACAGGTCTATCTGCTTCCCAATCCCATGTTCTTTGCAGAGAACTGAGCTCTCTGAGTGTTGATAAGGAAATAAGACCTGGACAGGTGAAGTATTAGGTAACAATAGAGTAGGCACCCAGTAGTGAAAACAGAGAAGAAAGTGGTTATTTTTGCTGAAGGGGAGATGTTGCAGATGGAGTTGCCCCCACTGATTGCAGGACCATGGCAACCATGATGTAAGTTGGCCAGTGAAAGGCAGCATGAATCAAAACAAATGTGTTTGCTGACCAGCCCTGAGCTTGGACAGCAAGCTGGAAACTCAGTTCTAAGAGAATAATTTGGAAAATACTTAGGGACTTTCCTCTTCTAATTTAAGTCACAGATATCTCTGGAACTGTGTTCCCCATGTTGTGATACATACTTGAACTGTTTGATATATAGATCTCCAAAATCCGCCACAAGCGGACAGACATGAACATACTGCATTCTTTCTCATACCCCCAGAGTTCAGGGTCTCTCTGCAGAGAAGGGCACTTTGGTGACTACAGAGTCATTTAGTCTCACTTGACCACTTTCCCCAGCTCTTTGCAGTAGAAGCCAGGGTGACTGTTCCCTTGAGGTTGCTTTCCTTTATGCATAAGTGCAACTGGGTTTTACTTTTCGCATTTTTGCAAAAATAATTCAAACAGGTTCTGGTACAGCACCTATTGGGGGTGCCAGACCACTGGCAAATTAGCCTAACCTAAAGTTTTCTCATTTCTTGTAGCTTACCTAGAAAAGCATTTATTATGCAAGAGGATTGATCACAAAGAGATTCTGTTTATTTAAGACATTTCTCAATGATTTTCCTGTCAGAAAGGGGCATCCTCTTTTTGGCTGAATGCAGAATGTAGGCCAGCTTCAACACATCAAGTCTATAAATGTTGAATTTCTCCTCCATGCCAACTGCTGAACTAGATCACAAAGGTGTATATGACTTCCATGTACCAATGACCCGTCAAAGAGTTCACTGTATTTGATCATCATCGTGAAACAAGATGCTATACAGTATTCTGTTTTTAATCAGATGCTAAATATGTGGTGCTAACAAGTAATAGAACATTAGAATATGATATTTTAAATAAGGTGTTAATTGGGAAGTGGAGAAAATAGGAGCAAAACAGAACTAGAGATTGGACTGACCAGAAGAAGCTTCTCTGAAATGCTGTTTGAGCATGGGCTGAGCTCTTAAAAATGGGATGGAAAACATTGTTTACTCTTGTCTTTAAAAATGCTGAAGTATGGCTTCCTCAGGTACCCCCTTTTGGTTTGTTAACTTGTAAGTGCTGAGTTTTCTTCCAGTTTTTACAGTAGAAGTCTGTAGTGTGTGCCTCTCTGGCATTTCACAAAGTGGGATAAGGTTAAGGATGTGACACTAGCTGACTTTGGGTCATGAGACATGGCCCCATTTGTTCATGTGCACTACAGTGGGGTGCATGGCCTGAAAGTGGAGCCTCTAGGATGACCCCAAATAATCCAGCTGTCCTACCTACCAGCAGGTCAGACATGTAACAGATAGATGCTGGTGCTATGAAGTCTGACTTTATGTTCAAGTCTCAGTAATCAATAATAAAGGTGACGTTTGTTAAAATCTTATACTGAGTCACTTTATGTTAAAGAATAGAGTCAAAACCCTTTAACTATTAAAAACTGCATAATTTCTTAAGCAAACCCCCGACAAAAAGTAAAATTGTCCTCTTTATCTAACTAAATTCTATCTCTACTCCCCTTTTTAAAATGAATGTGATAACATATATCTGAGTAAGCTCTGTGATATGTCCTAGTCTCACAGCAAAGGAGAAGGCCATCTATCAGCTGCAGTTCAGTTTGTGGTAATGTATTGGAGAGAAATCATTTATTGATTCTAGTTGGATCTACTGATAATTTCAGAGCTTTAATAACCTTAGACGAGAAAATCCTATATCAGTCTTAAAAATCCTTTCCATTTGTATGGGCTCTCTTCAGTTCATAACTAATTTCTTTCCATCTCCTTCAACCTTATCTAATACAAGAAGCTGTACAAGTGGTTCTATGTTATCAAGTTCTCACTTAGCTTTGGAACAACTTTCTGTCTGTCTCATCTTGCCTGCATAGGGCATAAAAAGTAATGTAAAGCGAGGAATTGTACCCCAATAGTCACTCATCTAAAAGCGATAGGAGGAACACATACACACACATACGTACTTCTTTGTAAAGGGGTATGTAAGACTCCTGATAGAAGAGCTTCGGTAATAGACTCATTTCAGTAAATTGAATAAAGACACGTTTCTGACTGAACTTTCCTTTCATCTTGCCAAGCTGAAGGCTTGTTTGATTGTTGTAATTGGCCTAGGAATGTATGGCAATGCTCAGTATGAAGTGTGCTTTGCCAAAAAGCTGCCTGAAGTGACCTGGTAATTCACAAGGAATCTGGAACCACACTGAACTCTCCCCTTCTCTCCCTCTGGAAGCTCATTGCCATAGCTTATGAAACCCTGATCTTCTGCTTCCCTGTAGTCTCTTAATTTCCTGACAAGTCCCTATGCCCTTGTCCCAATACCTAGTTCTGAAAGTTTAAATTCTTTTTTTCTTCTGAGGAGCCATACTAGGGCTTTCATTTATTAGAATATTTTGTGTGTGCATGATGTCATCACAAACTAAACGGAGACACATCTATCTGGTTCTAAAATTCAGAATCCTGGACCGTATTGAAACAGCAGCTCCCTCTATGAATGGTGTTTGGGAGGTTCACTTTCCTCCCAAAGGGGAGGAAAGGGGCCTTTCTCCTTCTGTATTTTCAGTTTCATAAAGTAGGGATAATTTCTATCAATATCCAAACTCCTTCCCTAGCCCCTTTAATCTAGGATTCTGTAAGACAGTCTAAACTTTATCTCATGATTTTATAACAAAAACAAAACAACACAAAACCCCAGAAATCAAGCAAAAACAAAAACTTGCCTGGGATCAAGATGGAAATACACAAATAAGCATGCATAATACCTTCGCCAGGGCATTCTAGAAATTCACTGAACAGCAGTCCCCCACAGAGAAATCTCCCAGTTGAACAGCAGGCCCTTTGGTCTGATCACCTCCAAAAATGAAGCAATAGGGAATGCTCGTTGAAGAAAGCGTTGGATGACTTTTGTCCCCCTTTGAAGCTTAAAATGTCATGATTTTTTTAAAATGCAAGCCTCTTTCCCACTTATTCCAAATGTATTTAACTATCCAAATCATCTGAAGGTAGATCAGTAAAGACTTAAATAAAAGTCTAGCCTAATTATTTCCAATAGTTTTGGCAATTGGATTTAACCTAATGCAGTATTACCTTATGTAGATTTTGCCTCAGCAGGTATTAAAATGTTTGGCAATTAACTTTTATACACTGTATCTAAAGAATGCTCTAAAAGTTCTGGAAAATACTTTGTGCTTCCTGATGCAAGAAAAACACCTCCTACTCCATCTCTTTTAATCCTAATTTGCATTATCCACATTCTCAACCAATCCCTCTTTCTTTGGGTAAACTTGAATCTAGCACTTGTTAGGATCCTCTGGGATCATAAACCAATGGAATCCAAATGACAACCTATTAGGTCCACTTATGAGTAATTTAACATTTTCATTAGAAAGATAAAGCCCCTGTTCTGGGTCTCTTTAGAAGCACAAAATAGACTTCTGCATTAGCCTTGTTTCCTTTCATATACATGTTGGGTCTGGCATCCTGATAGAGCATACTCATGTCTTAAGAAGAGAAAAATCAGAGAACAAGGACAACTGCATAATGTGGGAAAAGGGATGGTTATGAACAAAGACAGTGAATTTTTAGGGCTCTGGCTAACCCAGGTTACCCTGAGCTAACCATTGATCTTGTTGCATCTAAGCACTGAGATTCTCTTGGGAGACCTTCCAGTTTACAAATCAATATTTTTAAGATTTCATGACAATCTTGTAGTATCATGACTACACAGGGAGAGATCTTTCTATCATCAACATACAATGATCTGTGACCCCAAATCACATTAAATTACTAACACTCACTATTTGTTTCCCAAGCAGCCTTGGGGGTGCAGATGAAGACTTTGGGGAACCTGTATCATACTGAAAGGACTATTTTGGTCCTGAAGAGCTCCAGTGGTTTAGCCTTATAAGAACCAGGAAATTCTAGATTTATTCCAGGGTGGACCACAACGAACCTCTTCAGAGAGAGGCCCAGGATTGACATAATTTTGGAGAAAGAAGGAAAGGAGAAGGAAGAAGAAGAAACAAAATTTCTCCTAATAATTCAACTCCTACCACGTGTCACACATATTTGTATTAGTGCCAATGACAAACCTATAAGGTAGCTTTTGTTCTTCTATAGACCAGGAAACTGAGATTAAATGACTCTCCCAAGGCTATTTATTTATTCAGCAAATACTTACTAGGTACCAGGAACTGTTTTAGGTGCCAAAGAAACAATGGCAGACTAGGTAAAGACTACCCTTGTACAGCTTACCGTTTACTTTAATATTTTTCAAATACCTTTTTGATCATGACTCACAATAAACAATGCATATTAAACTATTACACAATACAAACATCATATAAATACAAACAGGCGTATATACTTGAAACAAAGTTTTTACACACACACCCAAGAACTTTTCTTTAGTGTGTACAATGCAGTCTCTGATATTTTCTATTCTATTTCTCCTTTTTTTAAAGTTCATCTGGTACTAACCAATTAAAGTGATTTCATGATCTGCAACTAAGTCACAATCCACAGTTTGAAAACATGGTTCTAGTGGACTTGAATGGAATGGATTAATATTGATATTAATCAATATTTCCTCGAGGCCTGAGGAGTTATCTACATCTTTTTCAGTGTACAGTTTAACGGCAAGAAGGAATATGAGAAGTGCAAGGAAGCTGTCCATCATTTTGCAGCCTGGAATAGCTTGGTGGAGGCCATCCAACTCTGGTTTGGGTCTCCCATAATGTTCAGACTCCATCTCTCCTTTATAGTGTGTCTCTTGTTTGCTCCTGTTTGCCCCCAGCAATAATAGTTTTACCTTTTCCCTCTAACCTTTTGTTCTTCCCACATAGGCTGACAACAGAATATCCAGGCCACTATGGTGAGGAAATGGACATGATTTCCTACAATTATGATTACTATATACGAGGAGCAACAACCACTTTCTCTCCAGTGGAAAGGTGAGCCTTCACCATGGGCTAGGGTTAGCGAGGTCAGGAATTAGCTCCACACAAGGATCATGCCTGCAGGAACCTGGATCTGGGGTTTTCCCTATTTGAGTTTCCTACCTGGTCTAAGATTAACTGAGAGATTGATGGGACAGTGGAAAGCAATGGGAATTGAACACATTTCATGGAGCAGCTCACCCTTGGAGATGAGGTTGTGTTCCACCTTGCTCAGAGCAGGAAATTCCCAACTTGGTATTCCATGATGTTCTAAGCTCTTCCCTTTATTCAATTTCAAAGAGCATTTTTCCTTACCAAACGTTAGGAAGAGAGCACAAAAATGGTTGAAAGAGTACCCACTGTCAAAATGAACCCTCTCCAATGCTATTTCTCCATATGGTCCCCACTTTGGGTTGTGGGAAGGGAGAGAGAAAAGAAGGAGAGGGGGCTGGAGGGGAGAAACACACAAAGCTTACCAACCTTATTTAGAAATAAAAAAGGAGAATTTAAATAACGGAAAAGAAAACGACACTAAGTTTTAAAATCTGTTTGCTCTCACGATCAGCTCCCAATCTTATCACAAATATTGAATACATCAAAACAAAACAAGAAGAGAATAAAAATTCTCCTCCCTACTAATAAAGAGATATGAATAAATTCAGGTGTTAAAAGTTTGATCTGTCTACTTTTAGTCAGGTGACCATCACTTTACACAGCAAATGAATTCCTAAAAAGTTAGCAATAAATATTTTTCAAATAGGACAAAACCTAACTCATTAACTCATTAAATAATAGATTGACAAATTTGAGTGTGACTTATCTTTTGTGTATATTTATGCTTTTGAGTGCAATGATATCACACCTAACTGAAGTAACTTATTTAATACAATCCTTAATTTAAAAAAAGAAAAATAAAACAGAAAAAAAATCCCATGAAGTAGCTCTGAAAAGACACAATACGTGTTGCCGGCTCCATGAACAAAAACCCTTACATTTGCTCATAGGAGAGCTTCTTAGTTCTCACACATTAATTATTTGTATTTTAGATATGTTTTTATCTAGCTTAGTTACTATTTTCTAGAAGGGGCAAATTAAAAAATAAAGAGGGAAGATATTACTTAGAATGAGACTCACTTCACCAGTGAGAAGAAATAGCTGAATGATGTGACACACACAAAAACATACTTAAGAAAAAGAAAGAAAGAAAAGGAAAGACCTAAGAACTCAAAGACTACGGAAGCCTGGTGACATTTAGCAGGAGTGTGTATCCCCAACGGGCAGCACTGGATAACGTTATAGCAGAGAGCTCAATATTCCTAATGATGTCTCCAAGTCATCATGTAAATTAGTTCTGCATTTCCTCCTTAAGAAGGCAGGAAGGAATACAGTAAAGAAAGCATGCCATCCAAAATTTCCACCAAATAAATACATTTTGGCAGTTAAAATGTCCAACTGCTTGGCTTGGAAATTTTCAGTTATGTGGTTTAACTCAAAATCTTGGAAAACTGAGATACTATGTCATGCATTTGTTTAAAATGAATATACCCATGTGATTTTGCTGCTGTCACTAACAATCAGTGGCTTAAAGGTCCACAACTTGGATTTCTTCCACTCTGCTAAAAGAGGCTGAGGCCACTACCTTGGATAAATATTGTCAGTGCACAGGACTCACTGGGCAGGAGCTTTTCCTCTACATGCAAATCATAGTGGTTTCCTCCTGGAATGGAGTTGCTCATCTGGGGCACTCCCGACAGCTGGGGCCAGATACTTCTTTGTTGCAGGAGCCTTTCCTGTGCAGTCTAGATGTTCAGCAGCATCTGGCCCCTACACACTACCTGGCAGTAGCAACCCCCGCCCATAGTTGTGACAACAGCAACAACGAACCCTGGGGAGCAAAACTGCCCCTGCTTGAGTACCGCTGTCCAGGAAAGAAATCAGCGACTAAGCCTGATTTGAGTACCTTGATTCTTTTACAACCAAGTAGTCTACATTTTGCTTAGCATCAATTAAAAGCTACAAGAGTAGTGTGAGTGCCTGGCTGAAGATCTTATTTACCTGTGTCCGTTGGCACAGAGATAAATTAGACTTGCCTACAGTAATAAAATTCATTTGATAAATATGCATGCTACCAATTTTCTAACCTCCATCTAAAACAAGCCATGTCCTCTGTTGACAACTGCAGGAATAAATACTAATAAATAGTTGGTTATCCAGGCTCTTAAAGATCTGTACTGGAGGACCCTATGCCCAGTAACTCTAAACAAACAGGCTGGAGCAGCAGACTCAAATTATAAAGCCTGCCTTAGGCTGTTTGAGCAGCATGTACCATAGCTGCTGTTATCTCCCAGAACTGAGAGTAGTCAGCCCCACCTTCCAGATGGATGAAGATCTTACCACTGTTGGTGTTTTAGAGAAACTGATCTGGGAAGAGGCCTTTCAGATTGAAAAGGAAGAAGGATATTCTAAGGTTGAGTGACCTCACTGTGCTTGGGAAGCATTTGTGTGATCATGTATGGAATGACTCTTTCTTTTTGCCCTTCATCAAGACTTTGCAAAGGATGTGACAGCCCAAGTCCTCGATGGGATTATGGGTATCAAGTTATGGAGGCATTCTGATATAAGATAAAGAGGAAGATTTGAGCTCAACAAACTTGGAACCTGAAATTGCCACCTAATTATGTTAACGAAGGTCACTTATTTCTCTGAGTCTGCTTCTTCACCTTAACAATGACTTATCACGAGAATTAAATGAAAAAATACGTAAAGCATCTAGTGCAATGCTGGATATATTGGAGGACTCAGCAAATAGTAGTTACAATGGTCGTTATCATTGTTAAACAAAATCAGACCAGAAAAGTGCTGTGCAGAGTAGGATCTCAAAAATTTTTTGTTAAATGGGTGAACAAAGAACTTAGGCTAGCCCTTAGCAAAGAACATTCCTTGAAATGTATCCACACCATGCTTTTTCAAAATTGAGCAATTCTATGTCCTCTCATACCCATGCCTGACCATTTAAACAAATACTCAATTCAATTTGTTATACAAGAATGGCAGGCATTTTCTTTTTCACTTTATGGGTTTTAGAGTTGTTTCCCCTGCCTTCATTTCCCTATGATAGTGTCTTCTGAAGGGGAACACACAGGGTATAGCATGGAGCCTAGCACATGATAGGTATTTAGGAGAAGAAAGAATGAGCAGATGGATGGCCTAGGTAAGAGAAGATTCTTTACCACGAAATGGAGACAATGTTGAATAAATGCTTTTATTACAAGTTGTTAACCTATATGTCCAAGAGGTCCCTTTGAGACAGAGCAGTGGTGAACTGATCACTGGTGATAAACAGGACCTCAACATGCCAGTGACCTAGCTAGTCCCCTCCTAGGTGCAACTTGAACTAGGTGAGGCGGTGTCCGGGACTCCTGACCTCATAGACGATTACTTGTAGGTTTTCTAGTGACTTCATAGATGTGTCTTCTGAGAGGAAAGTGAAACTAGTTGGCCCTAAATTCTCCAAAGGTTTTTCACTCCTTTTCTCTTAGCAGTGATTTTTCCTAAGGTGTCCTTTCTCACTGACGTTAGCTCTCTGACTCTCTCCCCACAGGGATCGCCAGTGGAAGTTCATAATGTGCCGGATGACTGACTACGACTGCGAATTTGCAAATGTTTAGATTTGCAACCTACCAATCTGGGTGAAGGGAAAGGGGCCAGGAGACCTGAGGATGTCCACTTATGTTGACATCAGTTGGGACTCCTAAATGGTTTCTACTGCTCTCTTTTCTTCTCCCTGAGCTGGTTGATAGTTGCTATGCCAGCTATCTGGGCCCTTCTGACTAGTATCACACATATAATAAAATCCACAGTTTCTCACTTTCAACATGTTCCATAGCAACCATTTTATATGAGTGACAATGGCTCTGTAGCACACCGTATATTCTGTGTGCATGTTCACAGCCTGAAAAAATGCCTGGCTGCTGGAGCACCTGTCACAGGCTTGCTGCTGCTTTTACTACCCAATAAGCTGCCTGTTGCTGAGCAGTGTCTGTGAACAGGTTCAGTAGTGGAGTGAAGGGGCAGAAATTGAGGAAGGGGAAGGAAGGTCTGCAGCTATGACTGTCTGAATGAAACCTAGGGTCCTCACCTAGAACAGACCTTCTGCCTTCAGGGGACACACTCTCCCCCACCACATGAGCCATGGTTGCCTAGAAGTTCACCTGCAGAGCTCTGTGCTCCAGGACGGAGGAGACTGTGAGGTGAAATGGGGAGGTGGAAGAGTTTGGGGGCTGAAAGACTGAGGATTAGAAGAATTTCCTAAATTGGAAGAAGACTACTAGCACACCCAGTAATGAAAATGAGCATCGGAACCAGAGGAACCTGTGGGAATCAGTCTCAAGTAAGACAAAAACAAGAAAGAAGAGAGAGGTCAGAGAATGGAACTCAAATTAGGAACTTGGAAAGGGAGTGTGGTCAGGGTGCTTTGGAAAACTGAAAAAGGGGTTTGACTCACTGGCACCTGGAAAGGCTGGCATATGCCCTGTAGCTGTGAGAGCTCTGGAAAACTCACTTGGATTGGTCTCAATATTCTGGATGGGAAGGCCTGTCCTGGGGGGCCTACTTCTCTTCTATGTGTAGTTTAGGAGTGTCTTTTGCAGAGGTGGCATTATCTTTCCTCCTCCTGTGATGTCTCCGTCCCCAGCCCTTTTCACTCTCTTCGTCATAAAAGGAATAAAAATATTAACATTTACTATGCTACAAATGTTAAGGGTCAGCTTTTTTCTCTCTTCACGTCCCCTTTCTGATTATTCATCCATCCATTCAGAAAATATAGCTTAGCACTGTGATTTGTGCCAAGTACCATGCATGGCACCAGGAATACAATAACGATAATGACAGAATATGGTTAAGAAATCCAATACATAAAATATAAAGTGCTAAGTGCTTCCATTAAGGATTGGACAAAGGGTGGAATCACATTTCTTTGTCTTTAAATCCTCCTCACACCAATGCTTTTTAACCACAGGGAGCCCCTATTTCCTTTACCCGTACAGTTGGCCTTTTCTTTTCAGTTCTATGCTGCCCTTCCCTTCTTTTCTCTCTCAGGGGACCCAGGAGAGCAGGCAGCCAAGCAAAACCACAGGGGTCACCCACCTTGTCATGCAAGCCATCTAGGTGGCCAAGATAGTGAATCTCAGCCAGTGATGCTGCATTTCCCACAGTGAGATCCTGGTATTAGGAAGAGGAAGGCAGAGCTAAGGATATGTCCTCCTTCGCCTTAATGCTGAGGCCCTTTTTCATATTATGGTTTTGCTTTATTTCTTCCATTTCATTGTTTCCAACTCTCTGGCAATTTTACTTTACAGCAAGCTTCACAGTGTTGTTTCACAATGGGCATCATTAATACTTTAGCAATTGCAGCTCTGGGTCAGGATGGCAGCCAGGAAGTGGACTTAGTTGTGTGTGTGGAACACAGCTGGAAGGGAGGCAAGCAACACAGACGGGCTGACTTAGCAGCTATGATGAAAACCAAAGGTGTGTAGGGGGTGTTGCACCTCACCAGGGCTGAGGTTGGAGAGATGCAGCTGGGAGAAGCAGTCCAGAAGACTGCCAGACAGCACAATTCGAGGAAAAAAAATAATAAAGCAATCCAATAAGTGTCTGTGCCAAGTAGAATACATGGAGAGAAACACTATGAGAGAAGCTGTTTTTGCATATAGGCCAAGGACAATAACAGTAAAAACATTATCAACTTGGTTCAAACCTGAATAATTTATACTTTCTATCATGTCAGTCAGTAAGAACTGGGTGTCAGACTGGGGCTAAATCCCAGATCTTTTGACTGCAAGTTCTCTCTCTGTGCTCTCATTACTCCAATCTTTCTATTTATTTGTCCACAGCCTTGGATGAGCTACCTCTCCACTCTAGGAGGACATTTATCTAGGTAATCATTGTGTTTTCTTGCAATCCTAGAATTCCGTAAATGCTATCATCTGCCCCAAATTGTTTACAAAGGGCTTTGCTAAGGCATTTTCTTCCAGAAAAGAAGCCTGGGATGAGAGTTGAAAACCTAGGTCCTACCCTTGGCTCTGACAGAAAGTGGCTGTGCAATGCTAGACAAATCCCCGGGCCCACCTTTTCTTCATCTGCCTGGTACGAACAGGGATCCCTTTTCCAATAAGTTCACAAGATGGTGATCACATAAAATGGGAAGAAAAGAGACATGATTCCAGCCTCACAGGGTCTACAGTCTGGTAGGGAGAGATGAGAAAATAGACAATGGAGACACAAGTGCAGCAAAGTTTCCTGAGGAAGCCAAGCCTATGGTTAACCCTGAAGGACCAGGAGAACTTGTGAGGTGAGTGGGAAAAGTGTGGGCTCTGGAGTCCAGCTGTCTGGGCACAAATCCTGGTTCTGTCCCTTATCAGCTGCATGACCTTGGCTCAATCACCTACCTTCCCTGAGACTCTATTTCCTTACCAGTAAAGACAATAATAGTACCCACATCATGGGGTTGTTGTAAGGATTAAATGCAATCTCACAGTGTCTTATTATATTTATTATACATACTTACATATTATACATAATAAGTACCCAATAAATGTAGTAAGAGGAATGGAATATTATTAGTATATATTAGAAAAAATGTTCCTCAGGTAAGCTGGATATTAGTAGAGATAAAGAATAGGAAAATTCACAAAAGAGGTGGGACTTAAGTTTTGCTCTCATTCATTTATTTATTTGTTTATTCATATTCAGTCACTGAATCAATAAATTATTAAGTTCTTATTATATATTAACCCCTGTACTAGGCACAGTTCCTACATTCCAGAGAATTATAAACTAAGGGAGTCAGACAAGCAAACAAATCATTACAGTCCAGATTGATAAGTCAAGAATAGGTATCATTTCAATAGAGAGTGGTGAAAGGTTAGGGTGGGAAAAGGGAAAGTGGCATTTCAGGCAATAGAAACAACATCATGGAAGGCATAAAAAGATGTATACGCTTAGGAAAGGTTCCCTGGGAAACACTGATGTCACCAAGGTGTCTGGGAGGCACACATGCAGTCATAATGCCCTAAGGATGTACTGTACACCCTAAGGATGTGCTCACATCAGCACCATAAACTATTTATGCATATTAACTGCAATTTTTATATCTATCTAGAACTCAGATTGCAGCTGGAGCCTCCTAGAAATCTAGGGAGAGGGAATTTATCAACTCCCGTCTCTGCTCCTCCATTCTTCTCATATGCACAATACCAGGGCCTGGGAAGTTTTCTCTCCATCCTGGGTGTTCATCCACATATATTATCTTTACCATCAACGGCTTTGACCCAGACCAGAAACTCAACATTTTTTTTTAGTCCCTTCAGAGGAATGTATTCTCATAAAAGCATTAATGAATGTACAAACTCAAACAAAACAAAAAAACTTAAAAATTTAGACATTTCCTTCTGCCATGTTTTTTTTTTTTTATTGCCCATCATGTAGTCAGGGGTTTTCCCTCTCTCTAGCTGGTCCTCCATCTAGCTTCCAACCTACTTGATTCTCTTCTTACACTTCCAGATTCTTCTCCCCCTATTAATGAAGGAAAAGGTTGCTCAATACAGACCGCATCCAAACAGGGATGCATATCAAGGTGGCCAACACAAGCAAAGGCCATAGAGTCAATAGAGACCACTCTTACAAAGAAAATCAAAGAAAAGAACAAAAGAAAATCTTACAAAGCTTCCATCAATTTTAATTAAACCTGGTTAGCGCTTCTCTTTAGCTCTCTGAAGTTAAACCACTGTGTTAAGAAGCAGTACCAGAGCCTAGTTACCGTTCTGGAAGCCAGAGTCATTTAGGTAAGTGAAATGAATATATTTTATCAACTAATTCCTTTGTAAAGCAAGGATAAGAAAACACACCTACCTCAAAAAGTCATTTTAAATAATAATGTATTCATGCATAGCACAGATTTTCATGGAACTTAAACTTTTCGCAGGCTGAAATAACCACAATCTCCTAAAAACTAAAAACCAACCAACACTACCTATGTATTTTAAAACCTATTTATTAGATTCTGCTGTGCCTTGCTAAGTACTGGAAATGTACCATTTGTGACCTCCTTCTTCTCCTCTCCCCAATGCACCCAGAAGGAGCCCAGGTGTCTGTGTGAATGAATGAGTATCTGTATCAGTGAAAAATGTTGAATAGAAATATCTTTTAAAAAATGTAAATTCCTATATTCTCTGAATTCTCCGAATTGTAGCATTACTGTTTATTTCTCTGTTCTTTTTTATACTTTTCTGCTTTTCCCAACTTTAAAAAACAATTACCATTGATTGTGTTTATAATTTTTTTAAAAAAGTATTTTAATCTTATGGAACAAAAACGGTCACCAGCTGCCAAGCATTTTAGCCCCAGGACCGTGTTCCAGCTGAAAGGTGAGCATATGGTGACTTCATGGAAAGAAAGATTATAAAACCAGACTCTTTCATCTAACTGGCCACCTAGTGAATTATAATTTAATATGAAGAATTACCTGCTCTTTCCAACGTCTCTCACCATCCCCAGAGACAATGGAACAGATGTTCATTCTGTCATACGGCCAATGAGAAACGAATATTTTAAACTCCTCCACTCGCCAAAGTCTAACTTGCCCTTCAGGGCCAAGCATGGGCTCAGCTTCCCCAGAAAACTTCCAGTGCTTTCTAAGACTGGTTCAGGGTCCCTCCCTGGCTCCCCCAGTACTCCACGTCTTTGTTTTCACTCTCATGAAGGCAGGGATCCTGCCTCTCTGGTTCATTTGTAGGTTTTTAGCGCCTGGCAAGATGTTTTACACATAGTGGGCATCTAAGACATATGTTTTAAAATTAATCTGGATTTCTAGTTGGTTTTCAGTTTTTATTGGGAAAACCTACCAAAGCTCTAAGCAATCAGTAATTGAAAACATGAGTAAAGGTACTTTGAAAATTGTGTAGTTCTATTAAGAGGCGTGGTGGTATATGTTGCTGCTGTGGTTTTGCGGGGGGTTAATGCCATCTCCTGCTCTTTCCCCAGCATCACTAGGTAATCACTAATTTCATCCTTTGCAGACCTACTCACTAATGATGAGGGAGTTGGAAAACACACCAGTCACAATTGTCACATGTTCAGAAAGTGTGTTACCACACTAATGACCAGAATGTGAATTTTGGTGTTTTTATGACCTTTTCAACTATATTGAAATCAATATCTGAGCAGCAAGGACAGGGCTAGGTATTTGTTGCACATGAGATAGAGCCTAGTTAACTAAGACCTGAAGAGACTTGGGGCTGAGGGGCAAAGGGGCTCAGGTTGGTAAACTGGTATAACTCTGTATGAATTTGGATGCTTTTTGAGTCTTATAACAGCATATGAGTTCCAGGGGGGTGGGAGGGCAGTGAATTTTGTTTGATGCATCCCCGATACAACAAATATTTGATGAATAAATAAAGGTAGAGCCCTAAGACTAACGCTAACACAGATTAAAATTTCATGAATACAGACGTTATGACCCTTGTTTTTCCTGGTTATTCCCACTAAGAGTTACTTGTGGGATTAGCTGATGATAAACTGGACTGAAGCAGTGAAGCTAGCTTCTCAGAGTCAGGGTTTCCTGTTTATAAGGTTGCCTGGCAGGCATTCATAAGCCATGCTGGTGTGCCACATCTTCCCTCTCTGAGACTGGTGGATTTCAACTGACCTGGGTGTCTCCTTGGGCCTCTTTTGTTGGCAGACTCAAAGGTGAGCTCATTAGCCCTAACCCCTTGGAAAGACGTTTTGGAAATCAAACAGGCTCTGAGTCATACCTGCCTGTCCCCTACCGAGACAGTAGAATGTCATGCAAATTAGTTCTGCCCATTGCTCCCAGGAAAAAGGAATTGAAAATCTCTCACAGTGTAAAACAGCACAGTTCAAGTTGGAGAAGGACTTCCCAGAAATTCAGAGAGAAGGCAGGCTTAGTTCTCCACATGCGTAGGTAAGCCTTGATAAAAGTCCTTGCAGACGGATAGAAAAAGATGGAAAGATGTGGATGAGTGGATTATTGGGGCAGGGCATCAGGCTCAGCCCTTCCCAGAATGGCGCCATTGCTTGTTCTAAATCCATAATCTCACACATCTGTGCTGTTGTACATTTAATGTTGACTGTTACTTCAACAAGGTATCATTAATCACCTACTTTGTTCCTGGAACAAACTGAAGGAAGCCACAAAGCATAAAACACACTCCTGACTTACTTCCGCGATCGCCGGCGTTCCGGAGCCCAGACGCAGCCTCTGCGTCGCCCGGCACCTTCTGTTCGGTCAGCGGCGTGAGGGTCTCGCCGCAGCGTGTAGTCCGCGCGGCTCGGCCTGTTGTGAGCCCGTGTGCTCGCCGGGCCGGCCGGCCGGCGCAGCTCCAGCCCGTATCCCCCGGCTGGTCCGGCGGGTCCGGGCACCGCCTCGACGGCGGCACCGCCGAACGCGCGGACTGGACCGCAGCCCGCACCCCGAGCGGACGACGTCATGAGGCACCTGCCATACTTCTGCAGCGGCCAAGTGGTGCGGGGCTTCGGTCGCGGCTCCAAGCAGCCGGGCATCCCTACAGCTAAGTTTCCTGAACAAGTAGTAGATAATATTCCAGCTGATGTATCCACTGGCATTTATTATGGTTGGGCCAGTGTTGGAAGTGGAGACGTCCGTAAGACGGTGGTGAGCATAGGATGGAACCCATACTACAAGAATACAAAAAAGTCCAGGGAAACTCATATCATGCATACTTTCTAAGAGGACTTCTATGGGGAAATTCTTAATGTGGCCATTTTTGGCTACCTCAGACCAGAAAAGAACTTTGATTCTTTAGAGTCACTTATTTCAGCAATTCAAGGTGATAGTGAGGAAGCCAAGAAATGACTAGTTACCAGAACATTTGAAACTCAAAGAAGACAATTTCTTCCCGGTTCCTAAAAGCAAAATAATGAATGGCCACTAATGGAAAAGCGTTTTATTTATTCATTCACTATTCTCTAATATTTTACTGCTCATAACTCTACAGTCTCATCTTGGTTATATTTTAAAAATCAAACATTTTCCTACAGCTGTGAATTAGTTTAAACAGTTTAATGTAGTTACCATACTATGTTCCAACTGTTCAATTAAACCCATCATGTTACAGTACTAAAAAGCTTCATTTTAAAAATTAAGATTCTATTTTATGTATGTTGATTAAAATGTACCACTAGAAAGGTCTTAAGTGTTTTATAATGGAAATGAAATATATATAAATACGGGTAACAGGCAAGTCATTAGTTTGCGATGAGAACTATAATTCTCATGGTAAAATTCTAGCATGCATGTACCTGCGTAGCATGCTTTGCTATCAGAAGGCTTATAAAAGCAACTATATTAAGCAGAGGTTTGACAGTTTATTACAAACCTAAGGGGAAAAATCCAGACTTCGTATTTTTGATATTTTGTGCATTTATATATTATTATAGACACGAAGACTTGCGAAATTTCATTTTAATTAGTCATTTCCTTTAAGGGCTCAAATCACTGTACTGTGTTCCATCTTTGTTACAGCTGCCTCAGTTTTAATTGGTCTACAGTCTGTGCCTATTATTTTTTTGTTTTTCTTTTAAAACAGTAAAACGAGCGTTTTTCGAATCTCTAGATCTCATTTTTGTGTTGTATAACACTTCTCTCTTTTTAAGAGTAGATATTCTTCAACATTTTTCTTAACCTTTGCTTCCGGTAAACGATTGTCAGTGTTAGTTTTTCCGTTTAGAATATCCTACAACTCTACATTTACAAAATGTAGTTTCATCTGAGTCTGTATGTGCCATCCCATCCCTTCACTATATAAACAGCGATTAAATGCATATCTCTCTTTTTTGTAGATTTCACATCCATTTTTATTAATTAATTACTTTGAGAATCATAATTTATTTAGCCATTAAGGGATTGGGTCCTGTCCCATTCTCAGAATCTTTTCACTTTTTTTGTGTGTGAATTTTATTTTATTTATTTTTTTATACAGCAAGTTCTTATTAGTTATCTATTTTATATATATTAGTGTGTATATGTCAGTCCCAAACTCCCAGTTCATCCCACCACCACCCCCCCTCCACTTTCCCCCCTTGGTGTCCTTATGTTTGTTTTCTACATCTGTGTCTCTATTTCTACCCTGCAAACCGGTTCATCTGTATCATTTTTCTAAGTTCCACATATATGCGTTAATATACGGTATTTGTTTTTCTCTTTCTGACTTACTTCACTCTGTATGACAGTCTCTAGATGCATCCATGTCTCTACAAATGACCCAATTTCATTCCTTTTTATGTCTGAGTAATATTCCATTGTATGTACATACCACATCTTCTTTATCCATTCGTCTGTTGATAGGCATTTAGGTTGCTTCCATGGCCTGGTTGTTGTAAATAGTGCTGCAATGAACGTTGGGGTGCATGTGTCTTTTTGTTTTTTTTGTTATTGTTGTTTTTAACATCTTTGTTGGAGTATAATTGCTTTACAATGGCATGTTAGTTTCTGCTTTATAACAAACTGAATCAGTTATATGTTCCAATATCTCTTCCCTCTTGCGTCTCCCTCCCTCCCCCACTTCCTATCCCACCCCTCTAAGTGGTCACAAACCACCTAGCTGATCTTCCTGTGCTTTGCGGCTGCTTCCCACTAGCTATCTATTTTACGTTTGGTAGTGTGTATATGTCCATGCCACTCTCTCACTTCGTCCCAGCTTACCCTTCCCCCTCCCCGTATCCTCAAGTCCATTCTCTAGTAGGTCTGTGTCTTTATTCCCGTCTTACCCCTAGGTACTTCATAACCTTTTTTTTTTTCCTTAGATTCTATATATATGTGTTAGCATATGGTATTTGTTTTTACATGTAGCTGTCCTGTTCTCCCAGCACCACTTATTGAAGAAACTGTCTTTTCTCCATTGTATATCCTTGCCTCCTTTGTCATAGATTAGTTGACGAGAGGTGTGTGGGTTTATCGTTGGGCTTTCTATCCTGTTCCAATGATCTATATTTCTGTTTTTGTGCCAGTACCATATTGTCTTGATTACTGTAGCTTTGTAGTATAATCTAAAGTCAGGGAGTCTGATTCTTCCAGCTCTGTTCTTTTCCCTCAAGACAGCTTTTGCTATTTGGGGTCTTTTGTGTCTCCATACAAATTTTAAGATTTTTTTGTTCTATTCTGTAAAAAATGCCACTGACAATTTGATAGGGATTGCATTGAATCTGTAGATTGCTTTGGGTAGTAGAGTCATTTTCACAATATTGATTCTTCCAATCCAAGAACATGGTATATCTCTCCATCTGTTTGTGTCATCTTTGATTTCTTTCATCAGTGTCTTATATTTTTCTGAGTACAGGTCGTTTACCTTCTTCGCTAGGTTTATTCCTAGGTATTTTATTCTTTTAGTTGCAATGGTGAATGGGACTGTTTCCTTAATTTCTCTTTCTGATCTTTTGTTGTTAGTGTATAGGAATGCAAGAGATTTCTGTGCATTAATTTTGTTTCCTGATACTTTACCAAATTCATTGATTAGCTCTAGTAGTTTTCTGGGGCATCTTTTGGTTTCTCTATGTATAGTATCATATCATTGGAAAACAATGACAGTTTTACTTCTTCTTTTCCAGTTTGTATTCCTTTTATTTCTTTTTCTTATCTGTTTTCCATGGCTAAGGCTTCCAAAACTATGTTGAATAATAGTGGTGAAAGTGGACATCCTTGTCTTATTCCTGATCTTAGAGGAAATGCTTTCAGTTTTTCACCATTGAGAATGATGTTTGCTGGTGGATTGTCATATATGGCCTTTATTATGTTGAGGTAGGTTCCCTCTATGCCCACTTTCTGAAGAGTTTTTTTCATAAATCAGTGTTGAATTTTGTCAAAAGCTTTTTCTGCATCTATTGAGATGATCATATGGTTTTTATTCTTCAATTTGTTAATATGGTGTATCACATTGATTGATTTGCATATATTGAAGAATCCTTGCATTCCTGGGATAAACCCCACTTGATCATAATTTATGATCCTTTTAATGTGTTGTTGGATTATGTTTGCTAGTGTTTTGTTGAGGATTTTTGCATCTATAGTCATCAGTGTCATTGGTCTGTAATTTTCTTTTTTTGTAGTATCTTTCACTGGTATTGGTATCAAGGTGATGGTGGCCTCGTAGAAGGAGTTTGGGAGTGTTATTCCCTCTGCAGTTTTTGGGAAGATTTTGAGAAGGATGGGTGTTAGCTCTTCTCTAAATGTTTGATATAATTCACCTGTGAAGCCATCTGGTCCTTGACTTTTGTTTCTTGGAAGATTTTAAATCACAGTTTCAATTTCATTACTTGTGATTCTTCTGTTCATATTTTCTATTTCTTCCTGGTTCAGTCTTGAAAGATTATACCTCTCTAAGAATTTGTCCATTTCTTCCAGATTATCCATTTTATTGGCAGAGAGTTGCTTGTAGTAGTCTCTTATGATGCTTTGTATTTCTGTGGTATCTGTTGTAACTTCTCCTTTTTATTTCTAGTTTTATTGACTTGAGTCCTGTCCCTCTTTTCCTTGATGAGTCTGGCTAAAGGTTTATCAATTTTGTTTATCTTCTCAAAGAACCAGCTTTTAGTTTCATTGATCTTTGCCATTGCTTCTGTTTCATTTATTTCTGCTCTGATCTGTATGATTTCTTTCCTTCTACTGACTCTGGGTTTTGTTTGTTCTTCTTTTTCTAATTCTGTTAGGTGCAAGTTTAGACTGTTTATTTGAGATTTTTCTTGTTTCTTGAGGTAGGATTGTATTGCTCTAAACTTCCCTCTTAGAACTTCTTTTGCTGTATCCCATAGATTTTGGATTATCATGTTTTCATTGTCATTTGTCTGTAAGTATTTTTTGATTTCCTCTTTGATTTCTTCAGTGATCTCTTGGTTATTTAGTAATGTATTGTTTAGCCTCCATGTGTTTGTGCTTTTTACATTTTTTTTCCCTGTAATTGATTTCTAATCTCATAGTGTTGCATTTAGAAAAGATGCTTGATATGATTTCACGTTTCTTAAATTTACCGAGGCCTGATTTGTGACCCAACATGTGATCTATCCTGGAGAATGATCCGTGTGCCCTTGAGAAGGAGGTGTAATCTGTTGTTTTTGGATGGAATGTCCTATAAATACCAATTAAATCTATCTGGTCTGTTGTATCATTTAAAGCCTGTGTTTCCTTATTAATTTTCTGTCTGTATGATCTGTCCATAGGTATAAGTGAGGTGTTAAAGTCCCCCACTATTATTGTGTTATCTTCAATTTCCTCTTTTATAGCTGTTAGCATTTGCCTTATATATTGAGGTGCTCCTATGTTGGGTGCATATGTATTTATAATTGTTATATCTTCTTCTTGGATTGATCCCTTGATCATTATGTAGTGTCCTTCCTTGACTCTTGTAACATTCTTTATTTTAAAGTCATTTTGTCTGATATGAGTATTGCTACTCCAGCTTTCTTTTGATTTCCATTTGCATAGAATATCTTTTTCCATCCCCTCACTTTCAATCTGTATGTGTCCCTAGGTTTGAAGTGGGTCTCTTGTAGACAGCATATATATGGGTCTTGTTTTTGCATCCATTCAGCGAGCCTTTGTCTTTTGGTTGGAGCATTTAATCCATTCACGTTTAAGGTAGTTATCAATACATATGTACCTATTCCCATTTTCTTAATTGTTATGGGTTTGTTTTTGTATTTCCTTTTCTTCTCTTGTGTTTCCCACTTGGAGAAGTTCCTTTAGCATTTGTTGTAGAGCTAGTTTGGTGGTGCTGAATTCTCTTAGCTTTTGCTTGTCTGTAAAGCTTTTGATTTCTACATCGAATCTGAATGAGATCCTTGCCGAGTAGAGTAATCTTGGTTGTAGGTTCTTCCCTTTCATCACTTTAAATATATCGTGCCTCTCCCTTCTGGCTTTCTGCTGAGAAATCATCTATTAACCTTATGGGAGTTCTCTGGTATGTTATTTGTCATTTTTCCTTTGTTGCTTTCAATAATTTTTCTTTGTCTTTAATTTTTGTTAATTTGGTTACTATAAACATGCGTTTATAGTAATCAGCATGTTTATCCTTGGGTTTATCCTGCCTGGGACTCTCTGTGCATCCTGGACTTGTGTGGGTATTTTGTTTCCCATGTTAGGGAAGTTTTCGACTGTAACCTCTTTATATATTTTCTCAAGTCCTTTCTCTCCCTTCTCCTTCTGGGACCCCTATAATGCAAATTTTTTTTTCATTTAATATTGTCCCAGAGGTCTCTTATTCTGTTTTCATTTCTTTTCATTCTTTTCTGTTTGTTCTGTTCTGCAGCAGTGAATTCCACCATCCTGTATTCCAAGTCACTTATCCTTCTTCTGCCTCAGTTATTCTGCTATTGATTACTTCTAGTGTATTTTTCTTTTCAGTTATTGTATTGTTCATCTCTGTTTGTTTGTTCTTTAATTCTTCTAGGTGTTTGTTCTTTAATCCTCTAGGTCTTTGTTAAACATTTATTGCATCTTCTCAATCTTTGTGTCCATTCTTTTTCCGAGGTCTTGGATCATCTTCACTATCATTATTCTGAATTATTTTTCTGGAAGGTTGCCTATCTCCACTTCATTTAGTTGTTTTTTCTGGGGTTTTATCTTGTTCCTTCATCTGGTACATAGTCCTCCACCTTTTCATTTTGTCTATCTTTCAATGCATGTGGTTGTCATTCCCTTCACCTCCACACAGCAGCATCTTTCTCTCCGCAGACCTCTGGCAGCACTCAAGTGCATATCTCTTACATTTTAGAAAAAACACCTAAAACTTCATGTTTAGGTTTCCTCAAAGTTTAAACGAGCACCTAGCAGTTCATTTATATATACCAGTTTCTTAAACAACACAAAATACTTGTTTCCCCCTTAGGAAAACTATTGAAGAGCCAACTAGACTCTGAAATACAAAGTTATTTGTTTTTAATGTGGTTATATGTTCCTGAGCAAATGCGAACTGTTGTAGTTGTGTGTGCACAATTAATTTAAGGCTAAAGAGTGCTATCTAGAAGCTAATTTTAAAGGTAACTCTTTATAAAACCATTTTCCCCTAATCCATATAAATGAGAGAACTGATTTTAACAAAACAGTTTATATAATAATTAGAAAACCACCTAAAGCTAATGTTGGAGAAGGGGGAAGCAGCAATAAATTCAGCTGGATTACTTTGAATTTTTGGTGTGTGAATTTACAGCAAACAATGTAGTTGGTGTTCTTTTCATTTATCCTCTATAGAAATACTTAGAAAATGTAATTTAATGTTAGAAATCCTATATTTGAAAGAAACCTCAATTATCAGTGGCTCTATGAAACAAAGTTAAAAACGAACATGGAAAGTGTAAAACATATCTGTGTTTGTTCGAGTACCTTGCTGCTGATCCTGTCCTCATTAAGTGTGAAAATTCTTTGATATTGTGTTGTCACCTTACATTTTGTTAAATTACTATTGCTTTTGAAAAACCTATAGTGTGTGGTTTAGGAATTAGTTAATAGTGTCTACATTTTTTTAAGTTTTTTATTAAGTATTTATATATTATAAGAAATTGCAGTAGGGCCATTTTTGATTAGTCAATATTTTCAGGCCTTGAAGTTAATCTTGACCAAATGATGTTATTAAAAAAACAAAAAAGCAAAACACACACACACACACAGACTCCTTTCTTCAGGAAGATTTTTTTTCTAGATAAGGAGCCAAGACCTAAAATTCAAGAAAGGTTAAAAATTAAAAGAAGTCTGCTTATAATCAAGTGTCCAGTGAGTGACAATCAAGGGTACGGTGAGTGATACACCCAGGAAATCTCATGCTATTGCAGAGGTAGGAGTATCACTATGGGCTGATGAAATAGAAGACATTGGGACAAGTGAAAAAAGAATAAGAGTCATGCCAGTAGTGGAGACTGTCTGGGCATACCTATGGAAGTGAGGTGCTTCTCAAGGAGCTGAGGGAAACCCTGGGGCCCATTAGTCCAATTCTTACCTCTTACCCATGGAAGGCTGGAGCCCACTGAGGTAAACGACTTGCTCAAGGACACCCCATGAATAAGTGGCAAAGTTGGATCTAGAATTCAAGGCTCTGGGATATTAGCTTGGTTATGTACACTCCCAGGTCCCTGTTCAGTGGTTTAGTGAGGTTAAATGTAAGGGTGATTCAGGCCCTTGAACTCTGTGCTCTAACAGGCTTTCCTCTCTAACAGACTTTCCTATTTAACACTTGCAGCTACTCTAGGTAGGCTTGCTTACTGTCATTTTTTAGATGGGTTCAAGGGTTTCTGAAATAGAACGTAACTTGCCCAAGGTCACACAGCTAGTGAGAGTGGACTTGGAACCCAAGTCAGGCTGTTTGCAAAACCCAGTTTCTCTCTGCTGTATCAACTTGGAGTCAAGGGTTTCCAGTGAGAGTAAGGAGACAGAAAGTTTTTAGACTCTGTGTTTTATTTTTCCATAGCTGAATGTTGTACAGTATAAAGAAAAGATTTAGAGATGTATTCCAATATTTTACATATTACCCTTGGACAGAGAGATACATTGTACAGTAAGTGGAAGAATGTTGTTGGAGGTCTAAAAAGCCAGATGAGTGGTCTGAAAATCATAGCATTACTACTCTACTTTTTCATATTACTGTAGACTTTACACATCATAGTAAAATCAGGAACAGATTCAACATCTCCTGTAGTTACAATAACTCTTTGTTGTCTGCCTTCTAAAATGACTCCTACATCACAAACCTTCAATTCCATAAGCTGAATCTAACCCAAGTAAGCAGGAGTATTCTGACAACTGAGACAATAATTATCTTTGCTCGGTCCCCCAGCCTCCCCAATTATTTCAGCTCCACACAGAGTCACAGCCTCATTTTTCTTTACCACATGTGCCGTGGGAAGATTTCTGCCTAGAGAATCATCATGCTTAATAAGTACTACTGTTCTCTTCAGTTGATTAAACCCCAGGATACCCAGTGTGTTAGCAGACTGATAACTGTGTTGGGCTGATATCAAAGCTCTTCTCATGAGGCTCTTTTTTTTCATGAGAAGAGAGGTTCTTTCCAACATTATCATGAGGCTCTTTTCCAACATTATCTTGAGGGATGAAGGTTACCTGCATCATAAACCAAATTGATCACTAGAATTTGGTAATCACAACCTATTCAATAAAAATATAAATTATTTTCTTTATTAGCTTTAATCCCAGTGAAGGAATTTGGACCCCTAATCTAAACAAGTAGAATAAAGTGTCCCAGCTCCATCAAACATTGTAAAGATCTCACTTGCTAAAAGAAAAGCAGAAAACAAGCAAGTTAACAGTAGTGGCAATTTTGAGGTCCTTGCACATGAAGTCAGTCGTCCTTAAAGAAGCTGCCTTTGACCTTACGTGTCACTTCAGCCCACACAGGCCTCAGTGAATTCAGCGTCCGTCTCCATGTCCTGAGGTAACCAGGTCTTTGATTTACATGTGGCTCTAAATGTAGGTACCAAATTGTGATGATGATAAAATTATTTTGTACATACTCTGAGCCGGGTACTTAGCCCTTAAATGCACCTCATTTGAATACTTATAGTAGACTTACAAGGTGACTATCATTATTCTCATTCTATAAACAAGAAAAACAACAGAGAAATTGAATTACTTTTCCAAGGCCACATACCCTACACAGCAGAGCTGACTCAGACCTGACTGAGTCCAGTGCATGAGTATTGTAATGTAGACTGCACTATGCTGCTCTTTGTAGGTGATGCTGTGGACCGCTAATTTCATTCTTTCTCTCCCCACTTGAGGCCTCAGCCAGCAAGAGTACCAAATCAACTCAACATCTGAAACTATAAAGCCAGTCAGTCTTCCCCTGGTAAACATGGCCCATTACTGTATTCCCAACACCTAGCAGAGTACTTAGTACATTATAGGAGATCAAAACGTATTTGTTGAGTGAATGAATGGCTTACTCAGTTGATTATTCTTGGCTAATGCCCTCAGTGGCAGCCCCTTTATTTATACCTTCTCTCCCATACTCTTTATTCATATTCTTCCAATCATATTATCTCACTATTGCTTTCATTCTCACATCCCCAAATGTTTTTACTACCTAAGCTCTTAGAATTTCTATCCCATGGCTCAAAAAAATAAAATAAATAAACATACATTTTCCATCATTTTCATAGACTCATACCTCGCCTCCTCCTTGTTTTCAGTAACTCCTGGTTTTCCCTGCATTCCTCTTGAATGGGGGCCATACATTCACATTTGCTCCCAGTACTATGGAATCATCAGTTATAATTTTTGCCTCCTGAGCAATTCTTGGATTTGACCTATTTTATTTAATCTCCAACTACGACATTTATTTAAACCCTTATCATTGCCTCACAGTCTCCTTAGCTACAGTTTTCTTTTGAAATCTACCCATCTGCTGGAAGAAGATTTTTCTAAACATAAATCTAATATGTTTTGTCCTTGCTTAAAATCTTCACATGATTCCTAAACATATTTCTACCAGTGACATATATTCTATGACACTGTGCCCCTCGGGTATAATTCTGCTCCAGCCATGCAGAATTATTCACATTTCCCTGAAGAGAACATGACATGTCCCTCTATGACTTTGTGTCTTTTATATATTATTTCCCATTCCTATATTTCCCGGATGCCTCTGTACCTGCACCTTCTTTCCCTGGCTGTCTCACAGTGCTGTACCCCTGATTCCCCAGGGTGAATCAGTAGTCCTTCACTGGTGCTGCCATAATACCTAACTATACCGACTTCACAGCATTTGTCATACTTTTGCATTTTTCCTATTTTGACAAAGACTAAATGTTCTCTTTGTCCCTTTGTACCCACTGTCCCACATACAGTAGGTATTTATTAACTATTAACTATATAAATATTTAAACTATGAAAGAAGTACCTTCCGACACCAGACAGTCTACAGTTCCATGAAAAATAACTACAAGTAGAACTCATCATCTCTTTTCCAAGCTACTGCAACATTTTTCTATTTGGTCTCCTTATCTCCATTCTGACTTGCCTCCTTCAAATTCCACTTACTCATGGCTGGGAGAGTGATCTATAGTGATCTTTAACTCTTACTTTCTATGCTCCCTATAGTTCATGGGTTTAAGTTCCATTTCCTAATAAAGCATCACTGTCTTCCATGGGATTGTCCTCTGCTTCTTGTCTCCCCATTCCTTGCCTTCCTTGATCTCTCCCAGGCTGGTTAGGAGGCCTTCATGGGGCATCATACAATACTGTGTACAGAACCATCACTGCCTTTGCCACTATGCTTTATGGTAACTATTTAAAATGATATTCCCACCCTCAGACAGTAAAATCCTTGAGGACAGGGATTGTGTCATATTTATCTCTGAATCCTTGGTAGCTACTACAGTTTATGACCTATAGCAGGTGTTCACCAATGGGTGTTGAATTAATATTATCTGACAAGAGACAGAGTAGTTAGAAGGCAGGAAAAGTGTTGCAAAAGAAAGCAAACTTTTGAACAAAGATCAGGCCTTCCAGGAGACTTTAAATTTAATGTATCCCAGAATGGTAGGGGACTTGTATTTCTCACCAAAATTTTCAACTGAAGACAATACTCTGGTACAAATTGAAATTTGATCATACCATAAAAGTACAGGTAATCTTCATAAAATTCAATGAATTTTATAAAGCAAGAAGTTTTTAATATGCATTTTCAAAATAACCACATGTAACATTAACATCATTGCACTTATCAGTTAGTATGCACAGCAGTGGATTGCATTCCATTACATGCTCTGTGCCACTGTTTGCCACCACACAATGTCCCCCATCATCAGGTAAGCTTCCAGTCAATTGGTCAGCACGTATTTATTAAAAACATCTTGTGGGGACAGCACCTTTTTGGTTGCAGTGGGGGAATAATGAAATAACAGCACTCAAGCAGTATTTCGATAGAAAAAAGATACCCAATAGCAATAAAAGATAATATATAAATTCAAAATGCAGAAGCTGACCACTGCAGATCTGATGAAAGGAGGCAATCACTGAAAGCTTAAGGAGGAAATGGAAAGGATTTGGATAATTTGGAATAGAAAAAACAGCTCTTACAGGATTTGAGAGTCAATATATGCTTCATTGGTTTCTCTCTTTATTCATCTATCAAGTATGCATTGAAACTAAGAGTCCAGTGCAAATTCATCTCCAGATCCAAGGGCTAGTTCGGTCCCAGTCATGTCTATTCTATTCATGCTTATTACCAAAGAATGCAAACATAACAAATAACCTGGACAGCTACATGTAAATCAATGAAATTAGAACATTCTCTCCTACCATATACAAAGATAAACTCAAAATGATTTAAAGACCTATATATAAGACATGACACCATAAAACTTCTAGAAGAGAGCATAGGCAAAATATTCTCTGACATAAATCATAGCAATATTTACTTAGATCAGCCTCCCAAGGCAAAAGAAATAAAAGCAAAAATAAACAAATGGGACATAATCAAACTTAAAAGCTTTTGGACAGCAAAGGAAACCATCAACAAAACGAAAAGACAATCTATGGAATGGGAGAAAATATTTGCAAATGATGCAGCCAACAAGGGATTAATCTCCAAAATATACAAACACATCATATAACTCAATATCAAAAAAACAAAGAACCCAATCAAAAAATGGTCAGAAGACCTAAATAGATACTTTTCCAAAGAAGACATACAGATGGCCAACAGGTACATGAAAAGATGCTCAACATCACTAATTATTAGAGAAATGCAAATCAAAACCACAATGAGGTGTCACCTCACACCTGTCAGAATGGCCATCATCAAAAAGTCTACAAACAATAAATTCTGGGGAGGGTGTGGAGAAAAGTGAACCCTCCTACACTGCTAGTAGGAATGTAAATTGGTGCAGCCACTATGGAAAACAGGAGGGAGGTTCCTTTAAAAACTAAAAATAGACCTATCATATGATCCAGCAATTCCACTCCTGGGTATATACCCAGAAGAAAACAAAAACTTTAATTCAAAAATGTACATGTACCCCAGTGTTCATAGCAGCACTATTTGCCATAGTCAAGACACGGAAACAACCCAAGTGTTCATCAAAAGACAATTGGCTTTAGAAGATATGTGTGTGTGTATATATATATATATAATTGAATATTATTCAGCCATAAAAAGGAATGAAATATTGCCTTTTGCAGCAGCATGAATGGACCTAGGGAATATTATACTTAGTGAAGTAAGTCAGACAGAAAAAGATAAATACTAAATCATTTAGTGATATGTATCACTAATACATATCATTTCTAAATGATATTATTTATATGTGGAATCTAAAAATAATACAAATGAAAAAAATAACAACCATATAGCTCTTCTACAGACCTGTGTGGTAGGTATTATTGCCCCTATTTTACAAATGAGGAAGTAGACACCCAGAGATTGTGACTTGACTGAGTTTACATAGTTACATGAGATAGGACTAAGACTTGAACTCAAGACTTCTGATTCCAAAGCCCAAGCTCTTTCCAGCATTGTGCAAGAGGCAAATGTCAAATTTTTCCCAAAAGTATCATTGGTCCTTCCAAATTCCTTCCAGCATGAGATTTTATAGATGATACTTGTAAAAGTAGAGTTGATTACAAACATTGGACAAGGAAATCTATACTGTGTTTTCCAATCTAAAAAGTATATAATCCTCTCTAGACCGTACTTATGGGCACCAATTCTGCCATAATTCAGCCATTATGACTGAACTGTTCCATCAAGCAACCAATCAGGGCAATGAAGAAACAAACGATATATCTGATTTATTTAACTGGGTGATTTAAGCACAATGGTTAAACCATTTAAGAGTGAAACAAAACCATAGTTTTTGGCCAAGCTTTGTATTACCTCATTCTTTCAGTGTTATGACATACAATACGCTGGATTCCTGTTTGTAAACAGCACCATGCCTTCATTAAAACTGAATTTTGGCGATTAGAGGTTCTAAAAAAATTCACTTTGGCTACTCAAAAATATTCACATTAGTCTCTTCTGGTTTCTTTCATATCTCTATACTCTCACACAATACCCTATTATTTGTTTAATTTTTAATACACTGCTGAATGTGTTATTATTGCTATGACTTGAGCATTACATAATTACTAAATGTTCACAGAATTCTCCACTTTTCTGTGACATTATAAGTGTGTCTTAAACTATTAATCTGAATTGCTATGAAGAGAATCTTCTGGGACTTCCAGTTTCACATTTTTTTTCTTGATGGGAAGACAGTGTCAAATGTTTGAGGCAAATGTTCAGCTTTCATCCAACTCCTGTATGTATGGGCATTCTTTTTCCCTAGGGTGTATCCCTGCTTCCTCAAGGAACCAGCATTATTAGGAATGATTTTGAAATAGCACAACAAGAGAGACCTCCTAAGTGTACCTCATGAGTAACAACCTCTTCGTCTTCAACAGCTTTGTGCTGGACTACAGCTACTAAGATGCCCCCTGGGCACCTGTTGGCTGCATTCTACCTTGCCCTGACTTCCAAGCTTGGACACTTGGTGTAGGTGCTAAATTCAAAGACAACCATTTTCTCTAAAGGGCAATATTTTAACTTAAAATGAAAACAATCCACCCCTAGCCAAGACCACGAGTCTTACGTAAATTTAGTTCAGAAAAGAAAAGCAGAAAAAGAATTTCTTTACAATGAGAGCTCTTGTTTCTAGGGCAAAGTATGACTCCTCATGCCTTGGTTCAGATGTACAGATATAGAAGAGATTTTGTAGGGAAATATTTCATCAATTGGGTTGGGAAGATAACAGCTCAGCACCATTGGGAGAGTATGGGATACAGAGTCAGGTTACCTGGTTCTCATTCTGCCTCTGCAATGTTCAATCTGCACAACTTTGGAAAAGTAACTCAATACTCATGAGTTAAAGTCTTTCTCTGTAAGATGAAGGTAACTATAATAATTCCTCCCTGCCTCAATGAGCTGTTGTGAGGGTCCACTTTGATATAATAAAACATGCTATAAATACCAAATGCTGATTTTGTTATTAGTATTAATTTTACATTCTGACCTGACATTCAAGATTGCCTGAGGAAATCCTTCTTTTCAGACCCCCTAAATGCTTTCAGTTTTGAATAGGAAAGAGTTTGAAAGCAAGTATTTGTTGAGTACCAAGTGTGGGTCCCACACTCTGCTAGGAGCTACAAGGATTAACAATAAATAAATAAATATATAGTAATCCTAACCTTAAGAATCTCATAATCTGGTCATAGAGAAGGTATGTATACAAAAGATAACTGAAAAAATCAGGATAATGTAGATTTAGAGCCAATTAGGTGAGACCTATTGGATGGAGTCATACATAGCAGAGGTGGAGGGTAGACAGTGCTGAGGCAAAAATTTGTGAAAGAGGCACACGAGCTGGGTGCAGATATGGGCATCTGGAGAGATTAAACTAAGGGAAAACTAACCTCTTAGTTGAGCCACTCCTGAGCTGAGACCAGTGTTAAAAGATAAACTGAGGCATATTTAAAATGTTTGAGTTTATTGAGCAAAAATTGATTCAAATTGGGCAGTATCCAATCTAGCAGATAGAAAGGAGCTCTGATAAGTTGTACGAAATGAAAGGCTTTCATAGGCAGAATGCAACAAGGAAGTTACACTAGGAAAAAAGTGCATTGCTTATTGCAAAGTTACTTTCCTTTAGGGGATGGTAGAGGTCTACCAGGCAGTTTACCTAACTAGTGATGATCAGGAAATTTTTGATTGACAGGTTTCAGATTTCATCCCTGGAAAATCTGAAACTATAATTAAGTCTCAGTCTGGTGACATGGAACTTAGCATGAACAACTCCACTTTGGGCTGGTTTTCTCTTTTTTAACACCAGAACGGAATGACAAAATAATTGAAGAGAAACAAAAAGATGGAATCCAAAATTAAGATCTTAGCACGGGATTTCTATCTTCCTAGAAAAAGGTGGAAACGTTGGCAAATGTATAAGAAAACATATTCAGTGAAGTTGACTGCAAGGTTGAATAGAAAATTCAGTGAAACCAAACACAATGAAATTCTCACCCAAGTACTAATTCTATCACACAAACTAGGAAAAAATATCTTACTAGAGGATTACATTTCATATTTTCAAGTATCCATATCTCTTTTAAAAATGATGAATATTTTTTGAGTCTGTAACTTGTCCAAGATAACTATACTAAGGTCTTTACAGATATTATCTAACATTATCTAGTTTAATATAACTACCCAGTGAGCTAAGTTTTATATCCCCATTTTACTGATGGTAAAACTAACTGAAGCTTTAGAGCAGTGGATTAACTTGCCCACATGAGTGAGGATTTCAAGAGATGTTTTCAATCATCTTAACAAATATTACTTTTTCTTTTTCATGAGCTACTTGTCCATTCAGATGTTGAAAGGTAACCAAACATTTATGAGAGAAACAGCTAAAATTGGATAGCTATTCTGTAATTTTGTTTTCTCTGTGAATTGGGATGTAACCTCCATTATTCTATTTTAGTGACAGAACACTTCAGCACTAAACATTTCAGACAAGGAACGTGGAATGTTCCCTGTAGGAGCTTGGTTTGAAAACCACTGCTAAGCAAATTAAAAAAGCTGAGAAAGGCAGAAGCAAGAATCCTTGCCTGGCACCAAGAACATCCCTGGCAGCAAATTAATTGGCCTTCTTTAGCATTTTTGCAATGCCAGGGACTGGGATTCCAGGCAGCACCAAGAAAAGCACTGCTGGGCTTTGTGAGATCTCGTCTCCATTACCGACATCTGGGTAAAATATGGTTTTAATAACCCCAACATTTTTTTTTCTACATTGTCCTGAGTTCTAGCTGGCAGCTCTGGATATTTCCACCTCTTTTGCCACTACTAAACTGAAAATCTCCCAATATCAAAGGAAAACCATTCCACCTAGCCACAGCAGCTCTTCCTCTCTGTGAAAGTTGCATGCATGGTGCATTAGCCTGAGCAGCCTCGTATCATGGGGATGAGGGAGGTCACAACCTTCGAGCCTTACTAGACAGCATCTTCTCTTTCCATTTGACCCAGACTCCATTTGCCATCTCTGCAGGTACTTTTGTGTTCCACAAACATTCTCATAGGTCACGGTGTAATTCAGTGTGGCTGAAATATTATTCAGGGAATAGATTGCTTTTTGTTGTTGTTTTAGATTGCTTTGTTTTGTTTTCATAGAAGTGTTCGAAGTTTTGGAGAAACATTTTTATAGCCAACCAGGTGTCTCATAACACACTCCATCCTGACTCAGGCCCCTGAGTGGAGAGATGGGATTGGGACCTCATCAGTAACGAAATAAGGGTAACTTCATTTCTGGAGATGAGTGGTGAGGACCACTTGTAGGCAGACCCTTAAGAAATAAAGAAATCCATGAAAGGTACAGGGAAGTGAAGAACAAAGATGATTCTTAAGAGGTCTAGCCAGAGCTTCATATATTGAATAACACTCCTGAGGGAGAGAGCCTGTTTTCCTTGTTGGGCCTCGATTGGAGCATTTCACAGACAGCTCTAGCTCAGGACAAACTCCTTCTTTTGCATGTATCCAAATATATGGAAGACGGCAATGATCAGATTATTCACGGCCCATGCGCACCTCTGCCTAGTTTCAAGTTGCCAACACTAACAAACCTCTTTGTCTAGATTGTCCAGACAACTGCCTCAATTTCTCCTTTCTGTTGTGAAGCTCACTAACACATCTTTAATTTGCTTCTAAGTGCATGGCCAGCTTAAAGTGTGCTGCGAGGGAAAAGGAGAAACAGAGTGGATAGAGAAAGGTATCCTTTGGGAAACCTGTGGCAGAATCTTGGTGAGCAGAGGTAGTTATGCCAAATTGGAAAAAGGGTCTCACAGTGTGTATTTATCAACCAGGCAATAGCTTTGATATTTTTTTTTTGGAGTATAGGGACTTCTTTATAATGCAGGATGACCAACCATCCCAGTTTGCCCAGGATTATCCAGTTTTAACGTTGAAAGTCTCCTGTCTGGAGAAACTCTTCCCCGGTAAGCAGAAAGTCCAAATGGCCATGGGTGTGGAAAGTTAGGGAAAAAGTACAAAACCCATACAGTGACCAAAAACACAGGGCTGAAAGTAACACTGTTTTGTGTGTCAATTGAAAGCAACACATTATGTGCCTTCTATAGCGACTGTTGCTGCTTTTTGCCATGATCTCTCTTAGTCTGTGCTGCTCTAATAAAATACCATAGATTGGGTAGCTTATAAACAACAGAAATTAATTTCTCACAGTTCTGGAGGCCAGAATTCCAGGATCAAGGCAGGGGCAGATTCAGTGTCTGTTGAGATCCAACTTTCTCATAGACGGTGCATTTTGGCTGTGTCCTCACATAGCAGAAAATTGCAAAAGAACTCTCTTGGACATCTTTTTTTTTTTTTTTTTTCAGCACGTGGGCCTCTCACTGTTGTGGCCTCTCCCGTTGCAGAGCACAGGCTCCAGACGGGCAGGCTCAGCGACCATGGCTCACGGGCCCAGCCGCTCCGTGGCACGTGGGATCTTCCCGGACCGGGGCACGAACCCGTGTCCCCTGCATCGGCAGGTGGACTCTCAACCACTGCACCACCAGGGAAGCCCCTCTTGGACATCTTTTAAAGGGCACTAATCCCATTCAAGAGGCAGGACCCTTGTGTTCTAATCGCCTCCCAATGGCTGAATCCTACCTTCACCTTCGAGGTTAGGTTACATATTTGGAGTTCACAATAATGGGTGATCCTCTGTTGCATTGCTCCAGGTAGTAACATTTAAGTGTGCAACTTAAGAGCATGGTAATCATAAGAATTAACAGTCCATTTTTTACTTTGCCTATGGATCAACAATTGTGCTTTGTATCAATATAGAGCTAGTTAAATTTTTTCACATTGTGACTGTTGTGACCCTGTTTCCTGAGTACAGATAATGAAAATAAGAATGATTGCAATACCTTTTGAATTACGGTTTTCTCAAGGTATATGCCCAGTAGTGGGATTGCTGGGTCACATGGTAGTTCTGTTTTTAGTTTTTTAAGGAACCTCCATACTGTTCTCCATAGTGGCTACACCAATTTACATTCCCACCAACAGGGCAAGAGGGTTCCCTTTTCCCCACACCCTCTCCAGCATTTGTTGTTTGTAGATTTTTTTCATCATGGCCATTCTGAATAGTGTGAGGTAATACCTTACTGTAGTTTTGATTTGCATTTCTCTAATAATTAGTCATATGTACTCCAATGTTCATGGCAGCACTATTTACAATAGCCAGGACACGGAAACAACCTAATGTCTAATGATAGATGAACGGATAAAGAAGATGTGGTACATAGATACAATGGACTATTACTCAGCCATAAAAAGGAATGAAACTGGGTCATTTGTAGAGATGTGGATGGACCTAGAATCTGTCATACAGAGTGAAGTAAGCCAGAAAGAGAAAAACAAATATCGTATATTAACGTATATATGTGGAATCTAGAATATATATGTGGAATCTAGAATCTAGAATACAGGAATCTATTCCTTCTCTGGGGCATGTGGGATCTTCCCAGACTGGGGCACGAACCCGCGTCCCCTGAAATGGCAGACGGACTCTCAACCACTGCGCCACCAGGAAAGCCTGCATGTGTCTTTTTGAATTATGTAAACCACAGAAAAATTTTTTAAAAAACGATTGTTGATATCTTATCAAACACAAACTAGACTTTGCTCATGTACCTGCATGTTTGGAAGACTGTGAAAATGTAAACTTTACTTCTTACCAAAGAAAATGGAAAGATCTTCCTACTAAATGTATATACCTTGTACAAAACACTGCTAGAAGAAGTAATGATTTCCTATCTGTGAAACTGTGGCTTTTATAATGAAAGTTTTTCATCAATTTTCTCTTTTCTCTAAATATGCAGAAGCACTTAAAGAGATATTTTACTTTATGGAAATGAAAGAAGATAGCTCTCTTACACATGTCTTTAAAAGATGACTATTACTGTTGTGGGCCATAGAAAAATATTTTATGTCAGCCCAATATTTTAACGTCTTTGTATGGTCTCCTTTCAGCATATTATGTGAATGTGGTAGTTTAAAAAACAAGTGCAGAAAATTGTTGATAACCTTCCTTTTAAGAAGTAGAGGTTGAATACCTTCCCCTTGAGTGTGGACTGGACTCACTTCTAATGAGTAAAATATTGCAGTACTGATAGTGTGTTAATCCTGAGAATTAGGTTATAAAAAGATTGTGGCTTTCGGCTTGAGTATTTTGTCTTGCTTTCTCCCTCTTGAATCATTCATTCAGAAGGAACACATAAGCCATGTCAGAAGGATTTGAAGGTGAATATAGAGAGGACCAAGTAATGAGACACTGAGGCCAGACAGCAACCATGTGACTAAACTTGGAAGTGAATCCTCCATGATTTGAGCCATTTTTTATGGTGCATCGTATGACTAATCGTAATTCATTTAATTATTCCCCTCTTTGTACCTATCTGTATATGAATGGGTTTTTCCCCAGCTTTACTGAGATAGAATTGACAAATATCATTGTGTAAATTTAAGGTAAGCAATGTGTTAATTGAATATATTTATATTATGCAAAATGAGTACAAAATAGCATTGGGTAACATCTCAATCATATCACATAGTTACGTTTTTTTGTGGCAAGAACATTCAAGATCTATGTCTTAGCAACTTTTAAGTATATAATACAGTATTATTAACTATAACCATCATGCTGTACATTAGGTCCCCAGAATGTATCCAATTTATAACTGAAAGTTTAAACCCTTTGATCAACAACTCCCCATTTCTTCCACCCCAGCAACCATAAAACATCTTATAGATAAAACAGTTTATTTTACCCTGATAAAAACTGAATTTGATCACATACAAGTACTCTACCCTCTTATTCCCCTGCCCTTTTATGTTTTTGATGTCACAATTTACCTCTTTTATATTTTTTGTTCATTAACAAATTATCATAGCTTAATAGTTAGTTTTTAATAGTATAGTTATTTTTGTCTTGTTTTTTAACCTTTATACTGGAGTTATGTGGCTAGTACTCCATCATATTACAGTATTAGAGTATTCTGAATTTGACTATATATTTACCTTTACCAATGTGTCATATATTTTCATATGATTCATGTTACTAAGTAGTGTCTTTTTATTTCAGCCTGAAGAACTCCTTTCAACATTTCTTGTTAGGAAGCTCTAGTGATGAAAATCCTCATCTTTTGTTTTTCTGGAAAAATCCTTCTCTCTCCTTCATTTCTGAAGGATAGCTTTACAAGTTAAAGTATTTTTAATGGCAATTATTTTTCTTTCAGCACTTTGAATATACCATCCCACTCTCTGACAACTTGTAAAACCTCTGCTGAGAAATCCACTGATAGCCTATGGGAGTTCCCTTGTAAGTTACAAGCTTTTTTATTTTTTTTTCTTTCTGCGTTTAAGATTCTCTTTTTGCCTTTGAGTTTGGAAATTTATTATAATGTGTCTTGGAGACGATCTTTTAAAGTTCATTTTATTTCTGTCGTATGTGCTTCATGAACTTTGATATTCAAATCTCTCCCCAGATTTGGGAAGTTCTCAGCCATTATTTCTTTTCTTTAATATTTTTAATTTTTTTAACATCTTTATTGGAGTATAATTGCTTTACAAGGGTGTGTTAGCTTCTGCTGTATAACAAAGTATTTCAACTATACATATACATATAACCCCATATCTACTCCCACCTGAGTCTCGCTCGCATCCTCCCTAACCCACACCTCTAGGAGGACACAAAGCACCAAGCTCATCTCCCTGTGCTATGCGGCTGCTTCCCACTAGCTATCGGTTTTACATTTGGTAGTGTATATATGTCCATGCCGCTCTCTCACTTCGTCTCAGCTTACCCTTCTCCCTCCAGGTGTCCTCAAGTCCATTCTCTATGCCTACATTTTTATTCTTGTCCAGTCCCTAGGTACTTCAGAATCTTTTTTTTTTTACTTTAGATTCCATGTATATGTGTTAGCATATGGTATTTGTTTTTCTCTTTCTGACTTAACTTCACTCTGTATGACAGTCTCTAGGTCCATCCACCTATAAATAAAGTGACCATATGTGCATGGGTTTATCTCTGGGCTTTCTATCCTGTTCCATTGATCTATATTTCTGTTTTTGTGCCAGTACCATACTGTCTTGATTACTGTAGCTTTGTAGTATAGTCTGAAGTCAGGAAGCCTGATTCCTTCAGCTCTGTTTTTCTTTCTCAAGATTGCTTTGGCTATTTGGGGTCTTTTGTGTTTCCATACAAATTGTGAACTTTTTGGTTCTAGTTCTGTGAAAAATGTCATTGGTAGTTTGATAAGGATTGCAGTTAATCTGTAGATTACTTTGGTTAGTATAGTCATTTTCAGAATATTGATTCCTCCAATCCAAGAACATGGTATATTTCTCCATCTGTTGATGTCACCTTTGATTTTTTCATCAGTGTTTTATAGTCTTCTGAGTACACGTCTTTCACCTCCTTAGGCAGGTTTATTCCTATGTATTTTATTCTTTTTGTTGCAATGGTAAATGGGAGTGTTTCCATAATTTCTCTTTCAGACTTTTCATCATTACAGTATGGGAATGCAAGAGATTTTTGTGCAGTAATTTTGTATCCTGCTACTGTACCAAATTCATTGAGTAGCTCTCATAGTTTTCTGGTTGCATCATTAGGATTCTCTGTGTATAGTATCATGTCATCTGCAAACAGTGACCATTTTACTTCTTCTTTTCTGATTTTGATTCCTTTCATTTCTTTTTCTTCTTTGATTGCTGGAGCTAAAACATCCGAATCTGTGTTGAATAATAGTGGTGAGAGTGGAAAACCTTGTCTTGTTCCTGATCTTAGTGAAAATGGTTTCAGTTTTTCACCATTGAGAATGATGTTGACTGTGGGTTTGTCATATATGGTCTTTATTATATTGAGGTAAGCTCCCTCTATGCCTACTTTCTGGAGGATTTTTATCATAAGTGGGTGTTGAATTTTGTTGGAAGCTCTTCTGCATCTTTTGAGATTATCATATGATTTTTCTCCTTCAATTTGTAATATGGTTTATCACATTGATTGATTTGCATATATTGAAGAATACTTGCATTCCTGGGATAAACCCCACTTGATCATGGTGTATGATCCTTTTAATGTGCTGTTGGATTCTGTTTGCTAGTTTTTTATTGAGGATTTTTGCATCTATGTTCATCAGTGATATTGGCCTGTAGTTTTCTTTTTTTCTGGCATGTTTATCTGGTTTTGGTATGAGGGTGATGGTGGCCTTGTAGAATGAGCTTGAGAGTGTTCCTCCCTTTGCTATATTTTGGAAGAGTTTAAGAAGGATAGGTGTTAGCTCTTCTCTAAATGTTTGATAGCATTCATCTCTGAAGCCATCTGGTCCTGGACTTTTGTTTGTTGGAAGATTTTTAATCACAGTTTCAATTTCAGTGCATGTGATTAGTCTGTTTATATTTCTATTTCTTCCTGGTTCAGCCTCCGAAGTGATCTTTGCTATTGTTTCCTTCATTTCCTTTTCATTTTTTTCTGATCTGATCATTATGATTTCTTTTCTTCTGATAACTTTGGGGTTTTTTTGTTCTTCTTTCTTTAATTGCTTTAGGTGTAAGGTTAGGTTGTTTGTTTGAGATGTTTCTTGTTTCTTGAGGTAGGATTGTATTGCTATAAACTTCCCTCTTAGAACTGCTTTATCTGCAGCCCAGAGGTTTTGGGTCATTGTGTTTTCATTGTCATTTGTTTCTAGGTATTTTTGATTTCCTCTTTGATTTCTTCAGTGATCTCTTGGCTATTTAGTAGTGTATTGTTTAGCGTCCATGTGTTTGTATTTTTTACAGATTTCTTCCTGCAATTGACATCTATTCTCATAGCGTTGTTGTCAAAAAAGATACTTGATACATTTCAATTTTCTTAAATTTGCCAAGGCTTGATTTGTGACCCAAGATATGATCTATCCTGCAGAATATCCCATGAGCACTTGAAAAATGTGTGATCTGCTGTTTTTGGATGGAATGTCTTCTAAATATCAATTATCCATGTTGTTTAATGTACCATTTAAAGGCTGTGTTCCTTTTATATTTTCGTTTTCGATGATCTGTCCATTGTTAGAAGTGGGGTGTTAAAGTTCCCTACTATGATTGGATTACTGTCAATTTCCCCTTTGATGGCTGTTAGCATTTGCCTTATGTATTGAGGTGCTCCTATGTTGGTACATAAATATTTACAATTGTTATATCTTCTTCTTGGATTGATCCCTTGGTCATTATGTAATGTCCTTCTTTGTCTCTTGTAATAGATTTTATTTTAAAGTCTATATTGTCTGATATGAGAATTGCTACTCCAGCTTTCTTTTGATTTCCATTTGCATGGAATAGCTTTTTCCATCCCTACACTTTCAGTCTGTATGTGTCCCTAGGTCTGAAGTGGGTTTCTTGTAGACAACATATGTACAGGTCTTGTTTTTGTATCCATTCAGTGAGCCTGTGTCTTTTCGTTGGAACATTTAATCCATTTACATTTAAGGTAGTTATCGATATGTATGTTCCTATACCACTTTCTTAATTGTTTTGGGTTTGTTATTGTAGGCCTTTTCCTTCTCTTGTGTTTCCTGCCCAGATATGTTCCTTTAGCATTTGTTGTAGAGCTGATTTGGTGGTGCTGAATTCTCTTAGCTTTGGCTTGTCTGTAAAGGTTTTAATTTGTCCGTCAAATCTGAATGAGATCCTTGCCAGGTAGAGTAATCTTGGTTGTAGGTTTTTCCCTCTCATCACTTTACAGATGTCTTGCCACTCTCTTATGGCTTGCAGAATTTCTGCTGAAAGATCAGCTGTTAACCTTATGGGGATTCCCTCGTATGTTAATTGTTGTTTTTCCCTTGTTACTTTTAATATATTTTCTTTGTATTTAATTTTTGATAGTTTGATTAATATTTCTTGGCATGTTTCTCTTTGGTTTTATCCTGTATGGGACTCTGCGCTTCCTGGACTTGATTGACTATTTCCTTTCCCATATTAGGGAAGTTTTCCACTATTATCCTTTCAAATATTTTCTCAGTCCCTTTTTTTTTTCTCTTCTTCTGTGACCCTTATAATTCTAATGTTGGTGCATTTAATGTTATCCCAGAGATCTCTGAGATTGTCCTCAATTCTTTACATTCTTTTTTCTTTATTCTGCCCTGTGCTAGTTATTTCCACTATTTTATCTTCTAGGTGAAGGTCACTTATCCATTCTTCTGCCTCAGTTATTCTGCTCTTGATTCTTTTTAGAGAATTTTTAAATTTCATTTGTTGTGCTGTTCATCATTGTTTGTTTGCTTTTTAGTTCTTCTAGATCCTTGTTAAACATTTCATGTATTTTCTCCATTCTATTTCCAAGATTTTGGATCATCTTTACTATCATTACTCTGAATTTTTTTTCAGCTAGACTGCCTATTTCCTCTTCATTTGTTTGGTCTGGTGGGTTTTTACCTTGCTCCTTCATCTTCTGTGTATTTCTCTGTCTTCTTATTTTGCTTAACTTACTCTGTTTGGGGTCTCCCTTTCGCAGTCTTCAGGTTCATAGTTCCCATTGTTTTTGGTGTCTGCTCCCAGTGGGTAAGGTTGGTTCAGTGGGCTGTGTAGGCTTCGTGGTGGAGGGGACTGGTGCCTGTGTTCTGGTGGATGAGGCTGGATCTTGTCTTTCTGGTGTGCAGGACCACATCCAGTGGTGTGTTTTGGGGTATCTGTGAATTTATTATGATTTTATCAGCCATTATTTCTTTAAATAAGATTTCTACCCTTTTCTCTCTGTCTTCTTCTGTAAGTGTGATAATTTGCAAATGGTTCTTTTGACGGTATCCTATTGATTATGTAGGCTTTCTTCCCCATTTTCCATTCATTTTTTCATTTGGCTTCTCTAGTTGGATAATTTTAATTGATCTGTTCAAGCTAACTTACTCTTTCTTCTGCCTCATCTAGCCTGCTCTTGAAATGCTCTATAAAATTCTTCAGTTCAGTCATATATCCCTCAGCTCCAAAATTTTTTATTCTTTTTTATATTTTCTATTCCTTTTTTTTAACTTCTCATTTTGTTCTTGTATCCTTTTCCTGATATCATTAAATTGTTGTATTCTCTGAGCCTCTTTAGGACAATTATTTTGAGTTCCTTTTCAGGCAATATTTGGCTCCCCATGTCTTTGGAGAAACTATTGGAGATTTACTGTACTATTTTCGTGGAGTTATATTTCCCTGATTTTTCATGATTCCTATAGCCTGTGTAGGTGTCTTCACATTTGAAGAATCAGTCACCTCTTCTAGACTTTATGGACTAACTTCATTATCAGAAGATTTTCACCTACAGATAGAGCATACTGGGGTATGCTGTGACCCTGTGTCTAGTGGTACAAGGTACCAGGTACACTATGAGAGAACATAGTGGCACCAGGTTCAGAGAGATGTGATGTTTCTTCAGCTCAGGTTCCTGGGGTCCACAGCATTGACAACTATGTGGTCCTTGGCAAGCACAGCAGAGGATCTACAGTGGCTGCAAGGGCTATTGTGATCTTCAGTGTTGTCTCCAGGCCCATTGGCTAGGGACCATGACAGGAAATGATGGTGGCTAGAGCTGGTGGTTTGCACACATTCAGCTGTGGGGGCCAGCTGCAGGTGCCTGTGCAGTAGCAGAGGCCAGTTTCAGACACACTTAGGGTGGGGGCTAATGTGGGCAACAAGAACCAAAGCCACATACAGGCACACTCTTAGCTGCAGGGACCCTGGATGTCAACTACCATGGTTTCTGGGTCTTCTCATGGGTACATGGAAGTGGAGGCCATTGACAAGAGTCAGGCTGGGAGCATGCAGGTGCATAGTTAGAGATGAGTGCAGTGGTGCAGGCCAGTGACCAAAGACAAGACTTGATCCAGGCCTGTAAGCAGCTACAGGGGCCTTGGCTTTTGGCATGCTTTCTCATGGCTACACAGTCTCCACTCAGGCATGCACACTGAATTGGAGGCCAGTGAAGGACATCAGATTAGGAACATGTAAGTACACAGCTGGAGGCTCTCCCCCCAAGTGTGTGCACAGTGGTGTGGATGAAACATAGGTTTCTTTGGCTCATGTCTTGCTGCAGAGTCTGTGTTGGCAGCCATTGCTCTGCCCATGTTATGTTGAGGGCAGGAAGGAAAGTTCAGGAATGGACACAGGCAGCTGGTGTCATGAACATGAAAGCCTATGGGGCAAAACTGGTCAAATCTGCAGGGTTCTGCAGAGGCTGTTCTGCTTCATCAGTGAAATCTGCTGGGTTTGTCTACAGAGCAGGTCACTGGGAACCACAGTAGGTTCTGCAGCATGGCTGCTTTTGGTAGTACCTGCTTTTCCCCTTGTTCCTAGCTTCTCTGGTATGGGTGGGGTAAAACCAAAGCAGGATCTTCGTGTGGCACCCAGAAAGGCTGGGGAAGCTGGTCACTCACCCCATTCTTCCTTTCCTGGTGAGGGGACCTCTTTCTAGCTGAGGTTCCCTCTTGACACTGAGCAATGCTGGCTTGGGGGATGGGATAAGAGGCAAAATGTAGCTGTCTTTCTTCTCTTTTGGTGCAGTAATTTTCAGGGCTTTTTTCCCCACTGTGTTGCTAAAGTTGATTAAGTGGACCCTTGAGCTCCTCCAGAGCTATTTTTGTTCATGGGTAGCTGTCTAATTGTTGACCTTTGTGGGGGGACAGAAGCTGGGCTCTCCTTTATCACCATTCTTCCAGACTTGAGCTTTGAGATGACTGCAGCCCTGACTGACAGCTTGTTGACAGTGCTCTGAGAGACCCTAAGCTAGAGGTGCTCAGCTCAGCTAAGCTGTGCTGGATTCCTGACCCACAGAAACTGTGAAACCATAAATATTCATTGTTTTAAGTTGCTAAATTTTGAGTAATTTGTTACGTAGCAATAAACAACTAATACCGTGCAGGACTTTCTATAAGTCAGCCAGCCACTTGACTTACTTTGTAGCTCATCCTTTCCCTCTCCACTCTTGCCACTTTTCTAATTCAAATCACCAACCAACGCTCTGAACTCATCTCCCTCTGCTTCCTTGGGGGATCTCACCTTACCTATTAGTTACAGCCTCTGTCCTGAACCTTTAGCACCTCTCTCTCTGCTTCTATGATCACAATATTTAACAGGTGTTCAAAACTTTCTCACAATAAACCCATCCTCAGCTGACATTTCCCCCCAAGTGACTTTTCTATCCTATCTCTTTTTTCAGTGTTGACCTTCCTAAAACAATGACCTTCATTTCTCTAAGTTGCATTTACAAACATCACACCCACTCTATTTGAGAGATTTCAGTTCAGATCTCATTCCTGAATTCCAGAAACTTAACCCTACTGGCTTATTATACATCTTCCATTGGATGTCCTACATTTGCCTCAAACTCAGTATAGGCAAAACTGAAATCATCTTCCTTTACAAACTTGGGATTTCTCTTGTTTCTATCTCAAGAACAGCCTTAAGTTTCAAGGCCTGAGTATAGTCTTCTGTGGCTCAAGGCTTCACCCTCTGGACCCGCAGCTTCATCACCCCCTGCACCCTTGGTATCAGCTCCACTGCCTGCTCTACCCTCAGCAGCTACTCCATTACCCCCATTCTCTGGACCCACAACTCCACCCACTAAGGCAGTCTTCCTTTTTCTTGAAGAGTAGAACATGCTTGCAGCCTAGTATCTCTATTGGCTCATTTCCTGTCTATCGAATTTGGGGAATCTGACCACCAATTTTAATTTTGTCCACTCACTGTCCTTTACAGTCCAAGGTGGAAGTGTTTCTGCTAGTATCTCCCAAAACCACATGGGTCTCCAATGTATGTTAAAGGGATCCATGCATTAGACAATAGAGGTCTCCACAGATTCTTCCTGGATAACTCCTTTTCTACTCCTAGCTTCTTCTGGGATGATTGATTAAATCCATGCATCTCATACCTAATCTGTTTAACAAAAGTATGTCCAGCAATACCCTTGATCTTCTCTCTATAATATGTTTTATCAAAAGTAAATTTCCTAATTTTTGCATACTTTGCAATCTGGATAGGTTTAGAACCTCCCAAATTGTCTAATCCTGGGGCAGGAAAGGGCTGCTTAATATGTTTGACTTCAATTTATCTCTTTTTCATTTTACTATAAGCAACAACAACAACAACAAAAAAACAGGCTACACCTTCCATACTTTGCTTGGAAATCACCTCAGCTAAATATAAAATTTCATCATTTACACATTCTGCTTTTCATTCAGCACTAGACTACCATTCAGACAAATTTTCTGCTATTTTATAAAAAGGATTGTCTTTCCTCCAATTTTAAATAACATGTTCTTCATATCGTTGAGACCTCACCAGAAGCACATGTGACTTCCTTTTTTTTTTTTTTTTTT
>NW_020173022.1:1581153-1584462 GCF_003031525.2 Neophocaena asiaeorientalis asiaeorientalis | reverse complement strand
TTTGCTCCACACCCTCTCCAGTATTTGTTGTTTGTACATTTTCTGATTCTGTCCATTCTAACTAGTGTGAGGTGATACCTCATTGTAGTTTTGATTTCAATTTCTCCAACAATTAGTGATGTTGAGCAGTTTTTTATGTGCTTCTTGGCCATCTGTATGTCTTCTTTGGAGAAATGTCTATTTAGGTCTTCTACCCACTTTTGGATTTGGTTGTTTGTTTCTTTAATATTGAGCTGCATGTGCTGTTTATATATTTTAGAGATTAATCCATTGTCTGTTGATTCATTTGCAAATATTTTCTCCGATTCTGAGGGTTGTCTTTTTGCCTTGTTTGTGGTTTCCTTTGCTGTGCAAAAGCTTTTAAGTTTCATTAGGTCCCGTTTGTTTATTTTTGTTTTTATTTCCATTACTCTAGGAGGTGGATCAAAAAAGATCTTGCTGTAATTTATGTCAAAGAGTGTTCTTCCTATATTTTCCTCTAAGAGTTTTATAGTGTCCGGTCTTACATTTAGGTCTCAAATACATTTTGAGTTTATTTTTATGTATGGTGTTACAGAGTGTTCTAATTTCATTCTCTTACATGTAGCTGTCCAGTTTTCTCAGCACCATTTATTGAAGAGACTGTCTTTTCTCCATTGTATATCTTTCCCTCCTTCGATATAGATTAGATGACCATAGGTGCATGGGTTTATCTCTGAGCTTTTGATCTTGTTCCATTGATCTATGTATCTGTTTTTGTGCCAGTACCATATTGTCTTGACTACTGTCACTTTGTAGTATAGTCTGAAGTCAGGGAGTCTGATTCCTCCAGCTCCGATTTTTTCCTTCAAGATTGCTTTGGCTATTCGGGGTCTCTTTTGTCTCCATACAAATTTTAAGATGTTTTGTTCTAGTTCTGTGAAAAATGCCATTGGTAATTTGATAGGGATTGCATTGAATCTGTAGATTGCTTTGGATAGTATAGTCATTTTCACAATATTGATTCTTCCAATCCAAGAACATGGTATATCACTAAATCTGTTGGTATCATCTTTAATTTCTTTCATCAGTGTCATAGTTTTTTCATACAGGTCTTTTGTCTCCCTAGGTAGGTTTATTCCTAGGTATTTTATTCTTTTTGTTGCAATGGTAAATGGGAGTGTTTCCATAATTCCTCTTTCAGAATTTACATCATTAGTGTATAGGAATGCAACAGATTTCTGTGCATTAATTTTGTATCCTGAAACTTTACCAAATTCATTAATTAGCTCTAGTAGTTTTCTGGTGGCATCTTTAGGATTCTCTATGTATAGTATCATGTCATCTGCAAACAGTGACAGTTTGACTTCTTCTTTTCCAATTTGCATTCCTTTTATTTCTTTTTCTTCTCTAATTGCCATGGCTAGGACTTCCAAAACTATGTTGAATAATAGTGGTGAGAGTGGACATCCTTGTCTAGTTCCTGATCTTAGAGGAAATGCTTTTAGTTTTTCACTATTGAGAATGATGTTTGCTGTGGGTTTGTCATATATGGCCTTTATTATGTTGAGGTAGGTTCCCTTTATGCCCACTTTCTGAAGAGTTTTTTTCATAAATCGGTGTTGAATTTTGTCAAAAGCTTTTCCTGCATCTATTGAGATGATCATATAGTTTTTATCCTTTAATTTGTTAATATGGTGTATCACATTGATTGATTTGCATATATTGAAGAATCCTTGCATCCCTGGGATAAATCGCACTTGATCATGGTGTATGATCCTTGTAATGTGTTGTTGGATTCTGTTTGCTAGTATTTTGCCCAGGATTTTTGTGTCTATATTCACCAGTGATATTGGTCTGTAATTTTCTTTTTTGTAGTTTCTTTGTCTGGTTTTGTTTTTAGGGTGATGGTGGCCTCATAGAATGAGTGCGTTTGGAAGTGTTCCTTCGTCTACAATTTTTTGGAAGAGGTTGAGAAGGATGGGTGTTAGCTCTTCTCTAAATGTTTGATAGAATTCACCTGTGAAGCCATCTTGTCCTGGACTTTTGTTTTTCGGAAGATTTTTAATCACAGTTTCAATTTCAAGACTTGTGATTGGTCACTTCATATTTTCTGTTTCTTCCTGGTTCAGTCTAGGAAGGTTATACCTTTCTTAGAATTTGTCCATTTCTTCCAGGTTGTCCATTTTATTGGCATAGCATTGCTTGCAGTAGTTTCTTAAGATGCTTTGTATTTCTGTGGTGGCTGTTGTAACTTCTCCTTTTTCATTTCTAATTTTATTGATTTGAGTCCTCTCTTTTTCTTGATGAGTCTGACTAATGGTTTATCAATTTTGCTTATCTTCTCAAAGAACCAGCTTTTAGTTTTATTGATCTTTGCTATTGTTTTCTTTGTTTCTATTTCACTTATTTCAGCTCTATCTTTATGATTTCTTTCCTTCTGCTAACTTGATAACTTTGGATTTTGTTTGTTCTTCTTTCTCTAGTTCCTTTAGCTGTAGGGTTAGATTGTTTACTTGAGATGTTTCTTGTTTCTTGAGGTAGGCTTGTATAGCTATAAACTTCCCTCTTAGAACAGTTTTTGCTGCATCCCATAGGTTTTGGATCATCGTGTTTTCATTGTCATTTGGCTCTAGGTATTTGTTGATTTCCTCTTTGATTTCTTCAGTGATCTCTTGGTTATTTAGTAATGTATTGTTTATCCTCCATGTGTTTGTGTTTTTTACGTTTTTTTCCCTGTAATTCATTTCTATTCTCATAGCGTTGTGGTCAGAAAAGATGCTTGATATGATTTCAATTTTCTTAAATTTACTGAGGCTTGATTTGTGACCCAAGATGTGATCTATCCTGGAGAATGTTCCATGTGCACTTGAGAAGAAAGTGTAATCTGCTGGTTTTGGATGGAATGTCCTATAAATATCAATTAAATCTATCTGGTCTATTGTGTCATTTAAAGCTTCTCTTTCTTTCTTTCTTTTCATTTTGGATGATTTGTCCATTGGTGTAAGTGAGGTGTTAAAGTCCCCCACTATTTTTGTGTTACTGTAGATTTCCTCTTTTATAGCTATTAGCAGTTGCTTTGTGTATTGAGGTGCTCCTATGTTGGGTTCATATATATTTATAATTGTTATATCTTCTCTTTGAATTGATCCCTTGATCATTATGTCATGTTCTTCCTTGTTTCTTGTAACTTTTCTTATTTTAAAGTCTATTTTATCTGATATGAGTATAGCTACTCCAGCTTTCTTTTGATTTTCCATTTGCATGGAATACCTTTTTCTATCCCCTCACTTTCAGTCTGTATGTGTCCCTAGGTCTGAAGTGGGTCTCTTGTCAACAGCATATATATGG
>NW_020173022.1:1566467-1580759 GCF_003031525.2 Neophocaena asiaeorientalis asiaeorientalis | reverse complement strand
TTGGGTTTTGTTTGTTCTTCTTTCTCTAGTTCCTTTAGCTGTAGGGTTAGATTGTTTACTTGAGATGTTTCTTGTTTCTTGAGGTAGGCTTGTATAGCTATAAACTTCCCTCTTAGAACAGCTTTTGCTGCATCCCATAGGTTTTGGATCATCGTGTTTTCATTGTCATTTGGCTCTAGGTATTTGTTGATTTCCTCTTTGATTTCTTCAGTGATCTCTTGGTTATTTAGTAACGTATTGTTTAGCCTCCATGTGTTTGTGTTTTTTACGTTTTTTTCCCTGTAATTCATTTCTATTCTCATAGCGTTGTGGTCAGAAAAGATGCTTGATATGATTTCAATTTTCTTAAATTTACTGAGGCTTGATTTGTGACCCAAGATGTGATCTATCCTGGAGAATGTTCCATGTGCACTTGAGAAGAAAGTGTAATCTGCTGGTTTTGGATGGAATGTCCTATAAATATCAATTAAATCTATCTGGTCTATTGTGTCATTTAAAGCTTCTCTTTCTTTCTTTCTTTTCATTTTGGATGATTTGTCCATTGGTGTAAGTGAGGTGTTAAAGTCCCCCACTATTTTTGTGTTACTGTAGATTTCCTCTTTTATAGCTATTAGCAGTTGCTTTGTGTATTGAGGTGCTCCTATGTTGGGTTCATATATATTTATAATTGTTATATCTTCTCTTTGAATTGATCCCTTGATCATTATGTCATGTTCTTCCTTGTTTCTTGTAACTTTTCTTATTTTAAAGTCTATTTTATCTGATATGAGTATAGCTACTCCAGCTTTCTTTTGATTTTCCATTTGCATGGAATACCTTTTTCTATCCCCTCACTTTCAGTCTGTATGTGTCCCTAGGTCTGAAGTGGGTCTCTTGTCAACAGCATATATATGGGTCTTGTTTTTGTATCCATTCAGATCCATCCTGTGTCTTTTGTTTGGAGCATTTAATCCATTTATGTTTAAGGTAATTATCGATATGTATGTTCCTATGACCATTTTCTTAATTGTTTTGGGTTTGGTTTTGTAGGTCCTTTTCTTCTTTTGTGTTTCCCACTTAGAGAAGTTCCTTTAACATTTGTGGCAGAGCTGGTTTTGTGGTGCTGAATTCTCATAGCTTTTGCTTGTCTGTAAAGCTTTAGATTTCTCTATTGTATCTGAATGAGATCCTTGCTGGGTAGAGTAATCTTGGTTGTAGGTTCTTCCCTTTCATCACTTTAAGTATATCATGCCACTCCCTTCTGGCTTGTAGAGTTTCTGCTGAGAAATCAGTTGTTAACCTTATGGGAGTTCCCTTGTATGTTACTTGTTATTTTTCCCTTGTTGCTTTCAATAATTTTTCTTGGTCTTTCATTTTTGCCAATTTGATTACTGTGTGTCTTGGCGTGTTTCTCCTTGGATTTATCCTGTATGGGTCTCACTGTGCTTCCTGAACTTGGGTGGCTATTTCCTTTCCCACGTTAGGGAAGTTTTTTAGTATAATCACTTCAAATATTTTCTTGGGTCCTTTCTCTCTCTCTTCTCCTTCTGGGACCCCTATAATGCGAATGTTGTTGTATTTAATGTTGTCCCAGAAGTCTCTTAGGCTGTCTTCATTTCTTTTCATTCTTTTTTCTTTAATCTGTTCCACAGCATTGAATTCCACCATTCTGTCTTCCTGGTCAGTTGTCCATTCTTCTGCCTCAGTTATTCTGCTATTGATTCTTTGTAGTGCAGTTTTCACTTCAGTTACTGTATTGTTCATCTCTGTTTGTTTGTTCTTTAATTCTTCTAGGTGTTTGTTAAACATTTCTTGCACCTTCTCAATCTTTGCCTCCATTCTTTTTGCAAGGTCCTGGATCATCTTCACTATCATTATTCTGAATTATTTTTCTGGAAGGTTGCTTATCTGCACTTCATTTAGTTGTTTTTCTGGGGTTTTATCTTGTTCCTTCATCTGGTACATAGCCCTCTGCCTTTTCATTTTGTCTGTCTTTCTGTGAATGTGGTTTTTGTTCCACAGGCTGCAGGATTGTGGTTCTTCTTGCTTTGCTCTGTGCCCTCTGCTCTTGACTTTCATATTTCTGCTAATTGTCTCTTCAAGGCAGTCTAAACATTTTCTATCATGCTTCTCAATATTCTTCTAGTTTCTACTCATTACCCAATTCCAAAGCCACTTCCATATTTGTAGGTATTTGTTAAAGCAACACCCCACTTCCCAGTATCCAAAAGATCTGTATCAGTAAGGGTTCTAACAGAAAGACAGAACCAGAAGAGAGAGAATGAGAGAAAGACATGGGGAGGGAGAGAGAGAGAGAGAGAGAAAGAAAGAAAGAAAGAAAGAAAGAAAGAAAGAAAGAAAGAAAGCAAGACATTTCAAGAAATGGTTTCTGTGATAGTAGGGTCAGGCAAGTCCGGTCTGTAGGTCAGGCCAGCTGATTGGAGACTCTAAGGCAGGAACTGACATTGCAGTTTACAGGCAGAATTTCTTCTACTTCATGGAAATCTCAGTTTTGCACATGAGGGCTTTCGACTGATTAGATGAGACCCACCAGATTATCAAGGACAATCTTCTTTATTTATTTATTTTTAAGTGAATGGTGTTTTTTTGTTATGTTGTTTTTAATTTATTTTATTTTTGGCTGCATTGGGTCTTTGTTGCTGCATGTGGGCTTTTCTCTAGTTGTGTCAAGGGTGGGCTACTGTTCCTTGCAGTGTGTGGGCTTCTCATTGCAGTGGCTTCTCTTGTTGCAGAGCACAGGCTCTAGGCTCACAGGCTCAGTAGTTTTGGTGCATGGGCTTTGTTGCTCTGTGGCATGTGGGATCTTCCCGGACCAGGGCTCAAACCCACCCATGTCCCCTGCATTGGCCGGTGGATTCTTACCCACTGCACCACCAGGGAAGCCCTGACAGTCTTCTTTAAAGTCAACTGATTGTAGATGTTAATCACATCTACAAAATACTTCTACAACACCTAGATAAGTGTTTAATTAAATAACTTTTTACTCTATCCTATGCAAGTTGACCCATAAAACAGATTATATCATAGTGAAGTATGAATCTGAATGAAGTATTTAATTCTCCCCGGCTTTTTCAGCCCTTTATATGGTAAAACTATTGACTTTCAAAATGAATATATTTGACTGCCAAATTTCATAGAAAATATATCTGCATAAAGCCATGTACAGAAATGCACATTTTATGATTCTGTTCATAAAAGAATATAGTGAACAGCAAAGAAGTATCACTTACATTATTTTGGTCACTTTTCACTGCTTCCCCTGACTGATAAATTAAAAGAACTTGGGTTGAGGAGTAAGTTCGTGTCTTGTCCCTTGGTTCCTTGAGATGACACTCAAGTTGAAATGTTACAATCCTTTGCATTACTGCCCAGAACACTACAGCTAAAGCATTCCTTTAAATTCTAATGTACCACATAGAGGGAGTTCTTCCATATTTCTCAAATTATGGTTGAAAGTACTAAAAAAATTAATAATTGTACTTACTAAAGCATTGTCTTCAAACATTTCCTGTGCTGCTTTGCGAAGAAGGCTTCAAGAACTGGGCTGGCATTTGTATATACCTTTATTAAGGTGATTTTTGTAAGAGAGTGAACAGCAAAGAAGTATCACTTACATTATTTTGGCCACTTTTCACTGCTTCCCCTGACTGATAAATTAAAAGAACTTGAGTTGAGGAGTAAGTTCGTGTCTTGTCCCTTGGTTCCTTGAAATGACACTCAAGTTGAAATGTTACAATCCTTTGCATTACTGCCCAGAACACTACAGCTAAAGCATTCCTTTAAATTCTAATGTACCACATAGAGGGAGTTCTTCCATATTTCTCAAATTATGGTTGAAAGTACTAAAAAAATTAATAATTGTACTTACTAAAGCATTGTCTTCAAACATTTCCTGTGCTGCTTTGGGAAGAAGGCTTCAAGAACTGGGCTGGCACTTGTATATACCTTTATTAAGGTGATTTTTCCTAAAAACTTTCCTATAAATTCTTTGATTTTAGTTTGATTATCAAGTCAATTTAAAACATATGGGCAACAGTCTGAGAAAGAATGGATATATGTATAACTGAACCACTTTGCTGTACATCTGAAACTAACACAATATTGTAAATCAGCTATACCCCAATATAAAATAAAATATATGGGCTACATATGTGTTCCTGTTATATTTAAATAAGCATAGTCAAAGACTACATAGAAAGGGATTTTGGCAAATTTAGGGGAGGCCACTTGTCGCACAAATTAAGATAGCACTGTCCTCACAAATATTGAAAAAATACTTCATTTGGTGAGTTTGCTATAGTTCAGTGTCTGACCTTCAGCTACACAGGTTCAAAGACTCCATTTCTTCAGTGCCCTGGAGTTTATTTAACTTGGGAGGCTGATTTAAGCTAAGTTCACAAGAAAACAGTTTATAAAACCATAATATCGATGTATTAATTTAAAATAAAATTATACTAAGTGAACTAGATGCTTGCATCCACCTGACCATCCTTTTCTTTCTTTGTAGAAAAGCCTCATTAGAAAGCCTCATTCTTAAGGGATTGCTTGGGGATCATAAAATGAGATCAAGGGAAACTGAAATAATCAAATACTGAGTGAACATCGGGATTTGCTAACTGATGCTTCCATTTCTACAGTAGGGATTTACCTGTCAGAATAACTAAATGCTTGTTTCTATCTAAATCTCTCTTCTTTAGAAAGGGCTTGAATGCACATTGCCAATATCTAAATCCATGACTCTATTTCTATGTTACTAAGGCAGATGACCTTCATGTACAATGTGATTGACACCTTGTTCAGATATGTTAACTTTTTCAACCTGGTTATAGTCAATAGTCATGTTGGCCTCTGAACCAATCACTTTCTTTAAGATGTAGTCATTATAAAGAGCCCTTCTGAGCACCTGTGCTTCAGAGTCTCCTTGAGTTTGGTGGGACCATGTGACTAATATGTTTGATCAATACTTTTCAAGTGGAAGAATATAAGTCACTTCTGACTGGAACATTTAAATACCAGTGCAAAACTCTCCTGAGTTCTCTTTATCTGCCAAGGTACCCAACAGCAGCCAGTGCTCCAGATAGGATCTGCTCTGGGTCCCAAGGGCAAGAAAATATGGAACATAGGCCTCCAGATATCTTGTGAAGGACACATGTTATGAACAAGAAACAAACCTTGATGTTTTAACCTTGGAGATCTTGGGACTGTTTTTCACTATAAAAAAAAAAAATCTTGCCTATCCTAAATAATAAAAAATGGCATTACATATTTTGTCTTTGATATTAGGTTATTTTTGATGGCAATTTTATTTCCTTTTTTTTCAAAGTTTTTGGCAAACACTTCACTATTGTTTATGTCCACATATCACCTATGAAGTCATAAATAAATAAATTCTATATATGTAGTGTTTATGAAGCTAAAGGATACTTACCCAACAAATCCTATCTCTGTATATATATCCTGAACTGCCACAGAAGACCCAATATTTCAAACATTTTCATCCAATTATGATTGCCAAATAATTTGAAATTTTCAAATAGAACTTCATTTACCATGTTCTATCAAAATAACTAAGAAGGGACTGGGAATTATGACCAATTAGTATTTTATTTTTGTCTAACTTTTGGTTAGAGAGATCTATAAAGATGTTAGGTTAGTTCTTCCTATCTTTTAAATGACATAGTTCACCTTCTCCAACCACTAGACTTTAGTTTTTATATTGGAGTAGAGCCAATTAACAATGTTGTGATAGTTTCAGGTGCACAGCAAAGCGACTCAGCCATATGTATATATGTATCCATTCTCCCCCAGACTCCACTACTATTCAGGCTGCCACATAACATTGAGCAGAGCTCCCTGTGCTATATAGTAGGTCCTTGTCCAGCCACTAGACTTGACCATGAACCCTGATGGTTGTCCAAAACTATAGGAAATGTGTCTCAAGTGCTGATCATATCAAGACTCAGCCTGCCATGAAGGAGAACTCTGTGTATATGCAGATAACTAAGAAAGGATACTTGAATCTTTTTATCTCTTCCCTTCCCCTGATGGAAGCTTCAGCATCACGATCTTTTTCTCTTGTCTGTTTGTGGAAGAAAAGGGAATGGGGAAGAGACCTTGAAAGGAACTTCCCAAATCAAAGACTCTAGTTTGCTACAATTGAATCAGCATTTTATCTGAACACCTCTCTCTTTTTTTTAAAGGAAACTTTAACTCTGTGAAGATACAGAAGGAGAATTCTGTATCCTTTTGGATAAAGGACTTAAAACATGTGAGTACTATATAAATGTTATTTCTTATTTTGGGGGACTAAAAATTCATATGTCAGAAATATAATCAAGGTATACATTATCTTCCATGTGTAATTTTCAACGTGATTATATTCAAAGTCATAATTATATAAAGGAAATTAACTTCTCCTTGTAGCTTCTTACTTTTCTTTGATAAGTTCCTTTGAGGTGACTTGCTTAAATGCTCCAGAAATTAAGGCTATAAATAACAATCACTGCAGAAGAGAAGAATGCTGGGCTTAAAGCCTTGGAAATGTTGCCACCAAATCACCAAGTCCTTCATCTCAGTGTCTCTGGGCAGCATCCAGCAGATGTTGGCAGCATGCAGACAGTTCATCCCTTGCCCCATTACCAAGTCATGGCCATTAAGGGAGGAATCAATAATTATTTTAACCAATTCTCAGGGATTTATATACTAAACACTACTCTTTCGCGATTATAATACAAATTTAGGGTTAGAATGGGCCAAGGATCCAGGAAAATCTTTAATAACAAGTGACTAAAAATCATTTGGACTACTCTATTAGCTAGTGAGAAATCTGTCCCACAGTATATCTGATAAGTAATGTGTTAAAGGAATTGAGTCTTATATGCAATAGTTAATAGCTATAATGACTATCGTTTATTGAGTTATTATAAACTAGGGAATGGGTCCTCACCAAAATCCTATAAGGCAAGTAATTTTAGTGCTTTCATTTTCCAAGTGAAGACCTTGAGGTTTAGAAGAATGCCAAATAATTTATCTGAGATCTCAGGTTACATGAAGCCAACTCTGGCAGTTTCTAAATTTCATGCTTATAACCTAATTTACATTGCTTCTATCAAGTAATCATTAAAGACTTTGAAGTCGAGAGTGACATAACAAGGCTTTTTTGTTTTTAAAGAAGATGACTTTAATACCACAGAAACAGGAGCGTTTATAAAAAGCCAGAGAAAGTCCTAATTTCAAAAGGGGAGAGGAAACAAAACTAGCGCATCATATTAATGTCTAGGTGAGAAATCAACTGGAAAATAAAATTTGCACAAAATCTTGAGATTTTAACAAAGGGAGTTTTATCTTAAGATTTTAACAAAAGGAGTTTAACAATGGGTAAAATGAGATCTAACTGAAACATACATATATAATTGATTTTTTTTTTTTTTATATAATTGATTTTTGTAATTCATATGATTGTGTATTTCCCATTGACCTCATTTCCTTACCTCTTTTAATTCTTGTTCACCACTGTAAGCTCAATGACTGGCATATACCCAAGTGAGATAGACGGTAAAAAGTTGTTAGTTAACAAAGGATTCAGAGTGACATTTAGTTCTCTATTGTTCTTTGGTCATTTGATTTTATTTTAACCACAATTTCACTTGCTTCAAGCAACCCTATATTGAAGTCTTACTTCGAGTAAATACTACTTTCACTTACATTTTTAATTGGCATAATTATATTTTAATCTCACAAATGCCAAAGTTGCTATGTTGAAGATAGATATTTTTTAAATTCCGATTTAAGCCCTTCTTATTGATGGCAATGAATAAGTTAGGAACATTTATAGAGAAAAGGAGACACTGAAACTTTCATCCATGCCTTTGGGCAACCTTAAGCCCAGAGTCCTCCAAAGACTTTACTGTGTTCCTTTAAAGCAATCATTATCCTTCAAACTCTAAATAGTTGAACAAGTCAGATTCTAAAGGGTTTGTTGTACATGTCTCTAAATATATATATATATATATATCAAAGGAAAAGAAGCAATAGTAAATAGCTCTGATCAGAGAAACCATTTAGAAACAAATAATAAAATTCAAGGCGTATGTCATTTTGGCAAGTGGTAGGTACTGTCATCTCAGTTTTAAGAAAGAAAATATGGTAGGCATAAGTCCTCCCTTTGATGCAAGATGCATGTCCTATGAAGAGTGAGCCAGCAAGGTTACCTTCATTAATTAGGTATGGAAATCGTTTTTCATGGTGTTACATCTACTTTTTGGAAAAAAAGGATTGGATAAATGCAAACTCTCAAGAGAGAAGTTAGCCAGCACTTCTAGAATCACTACTAAGTGTGAGTCATTCAATTAATCTCTGAGTAATAGTCTTGATATTGCAGGCTGCCATGATACCAGAGAAAAGAGTAGAAAATTATTCCTTGGCTGGGACATAAAATATTAAGAGACACCAAAATTCAATATGGTAACTGATGCCTTTTGAGACCCTCAGCACCCTAGGAAATAAAAAATCGCCTCTCCAATTCTCTTTCCACTGATAGGTCAGTTGTATAAAAGACCTTCTAAAACTATGTTAGCTTAGCTAGAAAACATTTGACCTTGTTCTCTTGAATTGCTTGTTCTGTTATCTTCATATTTTAAAGGAAATGTTTGCTATTCTAAATGAGTCCAAAAATAAATGGTTGATTTGACCTACTCAACTAACTAGCAAATTTAGTGAGGAAATAAAACAAACAAATAAGCAAAAATCATTTGAACAAGTAGTGAAGATACCTATGCAGGAATTGCTCCTTCAAAACTCTTGCCCCATTCACATGAGTATGGAGGAAGTCACCACCTACATACAAAGAAATCACATTCCCTTGCAAGCACAGGGTCATTACCCTCATCACATGAACGCAAGGCCATCACACTCTCCATGTGTACAATGTAACCACACTGCAACCACAGCTGATTGGCTCAAGAGTAGATAAGTGGCCCACATTAATTAGTCAATTTCTTTAGATTTCCTTGTGTACTGGGGACAAAGTTAACCCAGTCCTTTTCAGGTGACCAAAACCATACGGTATAAAATTTAAAAACTGACCACAACCATATTTTCTCATCTGTGGAAAGGATGACCTGTGGTAGAAGAGGAGAAAAAAGCTGACATTTGGAAAAAAGCAGAATTGAAAGACAGAAAGATCCCTGAGCACATTTCAGTCTTTGACTCATTTGTCCCTAAGAGTCTGATGCATCCAAGCCCTTTAATGGTTTTGGTTGTTCAACTTTCCCTTAATCTATTAGATAAATCCAGCATGTTTTCAATAAAATCTCCTTTTATATTAAGATACTTGGAACTTGGTTCTTCTGGCCTCTAATAACAGTTTCAATTTCTATATCAGTTAATAAGTATAAATTTTACTGAAGTAACAAAGAAACTTCGAATGGCTTTCAAAGTTTAGATTTTTGTTCTCACCTCTTTACTGTAGAATCCAAGTTGATTAAGCAGCCACCATCTCAAATGCTGCTCACTGTGGAAAGAAAAGAAAATTCTGAGGGTCTCACTTTGTTTAGAACTTATGGGTCGGAAATAGCCACAGACCTACCCAACCACAAAGAGGCCTGGAAGTACAGTTCCACAGAATAACTAGGATATGAAGAGCTAGAAATAATGGGGAAATATCTCTAATCACCATCACACTCACGTTTCAATGTTAACAGAATTGAAGCTGATATTATATTGATCAAATATAATATGTATTGAAGCCAGAAGAAATCACTGTCCCACTCATTTTGTTGTGGACCTCAAATATTCAGCTCCTTAGCAATTAGGTAAGCTTTGCTGAATAATACTGATATATTGGCACCATTACACTCAGGACTAGAGTTTGCTAATTTAAGAAATGAGATAGTTTCAGCTGTGAGCTTTTTTCTATTTGTTTGAGTGAAAATAATGAGAAGGTTAAAAGTGAAAATAAATTGTTTAATTAATATTTTAGTTTTGAGGCCAAAGTACCTAACATACAGACAACACAATTGGTACTAAGGTTGAAAATTGTGTAAGGTACACAATAACCATTATCTATTGCATTAATATTTGCATGGGGAGTGGGTGCAGAAGATGAGAAGCAAAGCTCCCCCACCCCAGCCAATCTACATTAGACATATAGTGTGAGCAGAAAATAAAACTTTGCATTTAAAAACCATTTGAAGTTTCTTTGTTACTTCAACAAAATCTATACTATCTAACTGGTACAGAAATTGAAACTTTTATTGGAGGCTGGAACAATGTTGACAGGGGCAAAACATTTGATAAAACTCCTGTCTGTAATAACTTAGAAGGCAAATTAGGTCCCTAATGAATTTTCACATATCAGAGAAGATGCTGTAAAAAAGATATTAGTACCAAGTTTTTTTTAAGATGGCTGAATCTGACAAGGCACAAGAAGTAAAAGGGGGAGAAAAAGGAATAGAGAATATTCAGGAATCAGGGTATGTATAGGGATAGAAAAGGCAACATTTTATCATGTTAAGCAGTGACAGATAAAACTGAGAGGACTTTTGAGCCAATTAAAATTCAGCCTTGAGTTAAGGATCAAATCAGGGGCACAGCCATGGCTATAACACACATTTGTTAGAACCTCTAAATGAAATAAGATGTTTCAGAGCAGAGATCCATGTAAGTTCATGGTACCTAGTAGACACCGTCAACTGAACACAATAATTCAGAGAAAAGAGATTAGATATGTGGTTCTCCCAATGAAGTCTGACAGACCGAGAAGCTCACAAATAATTTGAAAAAAAGGCATGAGGTAAGGTAAGCATAAAAACATAGCAAATATAAGAAATATGTCTAGGAAAGAACCATAGATGTGGCTATTGGCACAATGAGATGATCAGGATCAAATATAATACATAAGAATCCTACCGCACTTTTAAAGGGTTATGGTGTCAAAGAAACTGTGAGCCTGGGCTAAAAAATGTTTATGGCTATTCAAAACTCAGAATGACACTTTAATTTCCACCAGTCTACAGGGAGGAAGCTGGCTGAGACAGCTGTTCAGATTTCACAAAGGGCATACTCTGTAATAACACTTTTTAGGTGTCTAAGATGGATTATGGAAAAGGAAGGATCTCCCAGGGGAAGGTCCATGAAGAACTTCAGGCCAAAGAGCTACTCTAAGAGTATGAGTTAATCAAGAAGCATTCAAAAAGCAGAGGGCTATCACAACATTTGCCAAGTAAGAGTTCAGAATTGAACACATCGGTGACTGGGGATTCTCACATTCTTCTCACTTCTACTGAAGTGTTTATTTCAGATCTCCTGTCTCTATTCCAGTATTGCATATTGGGTATGGGGATGGGAGCATGAAGTGGATTGTATGGTGGTCCCCCAAAACATATGTCCACATTCTAATCACCAGAAGCTGTGAACATGACCTTAGTTGGAAAAAGAAACCATCTTTGAAGATGTAATTAAGGGTCACTGACAGCTTGGACTGAAAGGAACAGAGACAGGAAAATATGAAAGAAGGCTGCTGGACTTCTAAAATTCTACAGTCAGGAAATGGACTGATAGAGCTACTCAGCTGCAAACATCCTACCCTTCAAGAAAAGGAAGGATGACTCCAAGGGCAGAGCAGTAGTAGGTGGTGCAGAGGCTAGCGGAGCCATCATGGGCCCAGAGAGTGGAGCCTGGAGAAACAAAGGATTACCCTTAGACTTTGAAACCTAATGAAATTTTCCCTGCTGGATTTAGAACTTGCTTGGGACCACAGTGAAATTTGGAATTGATATCAATCACAGCATCTTAAATCTCACAGTCAGAAGGGAGCTCTAAGTAGCATATTTCAAGTGGCTAGAGTGCCAATATTATTATTTCATGGATGAGGCATTTGAGGACTGTAGTAGGCTGAAAACTGGGTCCCCAAAAGCTCCTACATCCTAATTCCTGGAACCCATGAACATCGCCTTATACGCTGGCAAAAAGAGTTACGGATTTTGAGATGGGGAGATAATCCTGGATTATCCAGGAGGGCCCCAAATGCAATTACATGTATCCTTACAAGAGAGACAGAGAGAGTTTACACACGGACACACAGTGAAGAAGGTGATGTGAAGACAGAAGAAATAGATTTGAATATACTGGCTGTGAATATTTTAGTGACACAGTCAGATACCAAGGAATGCCAGCAGCCACTAGAAGCTGGAAGAGACAATGAAGGAGTCTCCCTAGTACCTCTGCAGGGACCATGACCCTGCCAACATCTTTATTTCAGCAAAGCAATACTGATTTCAGACTTCTGGCCTCAAGAACCGTGTAATAGTAAATTCCTATTGTTTTAAGCTACTAAATTTGTAGTAATTTGTTACAGCAGCCCCAAGAAACTAATACAAATCCCCAAAAGATTAAGTGGCTTGGCTAAGGACTCACAACTAAAGAACAGTTGACAGAAAATTAAAATGCCTATGTCTTTTCAGTGCTCTTTCCACTACAACATTTAGACTGAAGGGAATTTTATTAGAAATTCAAGGGCTAGAGGTAGAAATGGGGGTGAGAGGGAAGAGATGAGTATATTAGAAATTATTATTCCAACCTTTCCCATCTCTCTGGCATAAACATTTCAGGACTCCAATTTCACAGGAGAGCAGGGTTCCTAGGGCACTGAATTGGCATCTACTTCTCCAGCCAAGTACATGAGTCAGCCCATGGTGGTGAGCATCCCTGGCCAAGTCTGCATGATGAGCCAGCTGTTCGGTCTTCTCTTTTTCTCTGCTCCAAGTTTGTAGGTGGATCAGCATATTTTTCAACACAAGAAAGATTCTGGAGTTTGGCTAGCAAAATCTATAGAGATTAATAGCCCTTTTAGGCTGGGACCTAATTAATTGACTCATATGATGAATGTGGCGGAAAGCTGCAGTTTGCTGCTCTAGAGGTCACCGAGCATACCTACATCAAGATAATCTTCACCAAGTCATTGACTCCTCAGCCAGTGGAAAGCACATTGCCCTTGCTCTTTCTAGTTTACAAGGCTAGTAGGATACATTCCATTAAAAGTTCAGAATCTAAGAAGAGCCACTGATTGTAATTCTGAGCTTCACCTCCCCAGGGGAGTCTGAGGAAATGGGAAATCATCAACCTGGCTCAGGAGTTGGCAGGTGCATATCAATAAGCAAACTGTTAGAATCTCTGAGTTCCCAAATCGCCCTGTGTCCTTATACACAAGATTCAGTTACATCCGGTGACTCTCTGAAGGTGAAAATCACTGCACTAGACGTCAGGGGAACTTGCTTAAGTCTCAGTTCTCCTAAAATTGGTTTGACAATTCACATGACACTCTTGAACCTCAACTTTCTTACCTGTAAAATGGTAAAATGAAGGTCTTTAAAGTTCTTCCTCGGGAACCCTTGTGCACTGTTGGTGAGAAGGTAAATTGGCTTAGCCTCTATAAAAAACAGTATGAATCTTCCTCAAAAAATTAAAAACAGAACTGCTATATGATCTAGCAATCCTATTTCTGGGTATATACCCAAAAGAAATGAAAACTAGATAATGAAAAGATATTTGTACTCCCATTCATGTTTATTGCATCATTATTCACAATAGCCAAGATACAGAAACAACCTAAGTGTCCATGAATAGATGAATGGATAAAGAATATGTGATATATATATACATATGTGTTTTCACATCACATGTGTGTGTGTGTGTGTGTGTGTGTGTGTGTACATACACAATGTTATATTATTTAACCACAAGACAGAAGGAAATCCTACCTTTGGGACAGTATGCAGGAATCTTGCTAAGTGAAATAAGTCATTATGCTAAGTGAAATAAGTCATTATGCTAAGTGAAATAAGTCAGACAGAGAAAGACAAATACCCACAGGGTATCACTTATATATGGAATCTTTTTTTTTTTTTTCAAGTCAAACATAGAAAGGGAGAGTAGAAAAGTCGTTGCCAGGGACTGAGGGGCAGGGGGTGTGGGGAATAGGAAGAGTTTGGTAAAGAGTACAGAGTTAGTTATAAGATGAATAAGATCTGAGGATCTAAAGCAAAACATGGTGACTATAGTTAATAACACTGTATTGTATAATTGAAATGTGTTAAAGGAGTAGAACTAAATATTCTCACCAAAAGAGAGAGAGAGAGAAAGGAAAAGATACATATGTAAGGTGATGGATGCATTAATTAACTACATGGGGTGAATCCTTTTAAAATGTATACATATATCAAATCAACCATGATGTACACTTTAAATATCTTACAATCTTATTTGTCAATTATACCTCAGTAAAGCTGGAATTTT